>NC_135906.1:14835445-14867945 GCF_964194155.1 Cetorhinus maximus | reverse complement strand
AACAGAGCCAAACAGAGACAAACAGAGCCAAACAGAGCCAAACAGAGCCTGGCAGAGTCTGGCAGTGCCAAACAGAGCCTGGCAGAGCCAAACAGATCCAAAAACAGCCAAACAGAGCCTGGCAGAGCCAAACATAGAAACATAGAAAATAGGAGTAGGAGTAGGCCATTCGGCCCTTCGAGCCTGCTCCGCCATTCATTATGATCATGGCTGATCATCCAACTCAATAGCCTGCTCCCGCTTTCTCCCCATATCCTATGATCCCTTTCACCCCAAGATCTATATCTAACTCCATGACAACATACAATGTTTTGGGCTCAACTACTTTCTGTGGTGGTGAATTCCACAGGCTCACCACTCTCTGGGTGAAGAAATTTCTCCTCAACTCCGTCCTAAATGGTCTACCCCATATCCTCAGACTGTGACCCCTGGTTCTGGACTCCCCCACCATCAGGAACATCCTTCCTGCATCTACCCTGTCTAGTCCTGTTAGAATTTTATAGGTTTCTATGAGATCCCCCTCATTCTTCTGAACTCCAGCGAATAAAATCCTAACTGACTCAATCTCTCCTCATATGTCAGTCCTGCCATCCCAGGAATCAGTCTGGTAAACCTTCGCTGCACTCCCTCTATAGCAAGAACATCCTTCCTTAGATAAGGAGACCAAAACTGCACACAATATTCCAGGTGTGGGCTCACCAAGGCCCTGTATAATTACAGCAAGACATCCCTGCTCCTGTACTTGAATCATATCGCTATGAAGGCCAACATACCATTTGCCTTCTTTATCACCTGCTGCACCTGCATGCTTACCTTCAGCGACTGCTGTATGAGGACACTCAGGTCTCGTTACACATTTCCCTCTCTCAATTTATAGTCATTCAGATAATAATCTGCCTTTCTGTTTTTGCTACCAAAGTGGGTAACCTCACATTTATCCACGTTATATTGCATCTGCCATGCATTTGCCCGCTCACTCAGCTTGTCCAAATCACACAAGCATATCTGCATCCTCCTCACAGCTCACCCTCCCACCCAGCTTCGTGTCATCTGCAAATTTGGAGATATTGCATTTAGTTCCCTCATCAAAATCATTAATATATATTGTGAATAGCTGGGGTCCCAGCACCGATCCCTGTGGTACCCCACTAGTCACTGCCTGCCATTCAGAAAATGACCCGTGTATTCCTACATTTTGGTTCCTGTCTGCTAACCAGTTTTCTATCCATCTCAATACACTACCCCCAATCCCATGTGCTTTAATTTTACAAGCTAATCTCTTATGTGGGACTTTGTCAAAAGCCTTCTGAAAGTCCAAATAAACCACATCCACTGGCTCTCATTCATCAACTCTATTAGTTACATCCTCAAAAAATCCAGTAGATTTGTCAAACATGATTGTCCTTTCGTAAATCCATGCTGATTTTGTTTGATTCTGCCACTGTTTTCCACGTGCTCAGCTATTAAATCTTTTATAATGGACTCTACAATTTTCCCCACTCATGACGTCAGGCTGACTGCTCTATAATTCCCTGTTTTCTCTCTACCTCCCATTTTAAATTGCGGGGTTACATTAGCTACCCTCCAATCTGTCGGAACTGTTCCAGAATCTATAGAATCTCGGAAGATGACCACCAATGCATCCACTATTTCTAGGGCCACTTCCTTAAGTACTCGGGGATGTAGATTATCGGGCACTGGGGAGTTATCGGCCTTCAATCCCATCAATTTCTCCAACACCATTTCCCTACTAATGTTGATTTCTTTCAGTTCCTCCCTCTCACTAAACCCTGTGTTCCCCAACATTTCTGGCACGTTATTTGTGTCCTCCTTTGTGAAGTCAGAACTAAAGTATGTATTTAGTTGGTCAGCCATTTCTTTGTTCCCCATTATAAATTCCCCTGTTTCTGACTGTAAGGGACCTACATTTATCTTCACCAATCTTTTTCTCTTCACATACCTATAGAAACCTTTATAGTCAGTTTTTATGTTCCCCACAAGCTTACTCTCATACTCTATTTTCCCCTTCTTAATCAATCCCTTGGTCCTCCTTTGTTGAATTCTAACCTGCTCATAATCCTCAGGTCTGTTGTTTTTTCTGGCCAATTTGTATGCCTCTTCCTTGGATCTAATACTATCACTAATTTCCCTTGTAAGCCATGGTTTGGCCACCTTTCCTGTTTTACTTTTGTGCCAGAAAGGAATAAACAATTGTTGCAATTCATCCATGTGCTCTTTGAACGTTTGCCATTGCCTATCCACCGTCATCCCTTTAAGTAAGGTTTCCCAATTCACCATAGCCAACTCGCACCTCATACCATCGTAGTTTCCTTTATTAAGATTCAGTACCCAAGTCTCAGAATCAAGTACGTCACTTTCCATCTTGATGCAGAATTCTATCATATTATGGTCGCTCATCCCCAAAGGGCCTCGCACAACTAGATTGCCAACTATTCCTTTCTCATTACACAATACCCAGTCTAGGATGGCCTGTTCTCTAGTTGGTTCCTCAATGTATTGGTCCAGAGAACCATCCTGTATACACTCTAGTAATTCCTCCCCTACGCTATTGTTACTAATTTGCTTTGCCCAATCTATGTGCAGATTTAAGTCACCCATAATTACAGATGTTACTTTATTGCATGTGTCTCTAATTCCCTGTTTAATGCCATTCCCGACGCAACCACGACAGTTTGGGGGTTTATATACAACCCCCACTAAGGTTTTTTTCCCATTAGTGTTTCTCAGCTCTACCCATACAGATTCCACATCATCGGAGCTAATACCTTTCCTCACCATTGCGTTAATTTCCACTTTAACCAGCATTGAAACGCCACTGACTTTCCCTTCTTTTCCTTTTTGTCTGTCCTTCCTAAATACTGAATACTCCTGTATGTTCAGTTCCCATCCCTGGTCACCCTGCAGCCTTATCTCCATAACCCTGACTATATCATACCTGTTTACATCTATTTGCACAGTTAATTCATCCACTTTATTGCGAATGCTCCTCGCATTAAGGCACAAAGCCCTATGACTTGTCTTTTTAACATTACTTGTCCTGTTCCCACTGTTTTTCACTGAGGCCCTGTTTGATTCTTGCCCTTGATTTCTCTGCCTATCACTTTTCTTATCCCCCTTTCTGTCTTTTGTTCTTGTCCTTGATTCCCCCTCCTCTGACTCCTTGAATAGGTTCCCATCCCCCTGCCATTTTAGTTTAAATCCTCTCCAACCACTCTAGTAAATGTTCCCCCGGGACATCAGTCCCGGTCCTGCCCAGGCGTAACCCATCCAGTTTGTACTGGTCCCACCTCCCCCAGAACCAGTCCCAATGTCCCAGGAATCTGAAACTCTCCCCCTCACACCATCTCTTCAGTCATGCATTCATCCAATATATCCTGCAATTTCTATTCTGACTAGCACGTGGCACGGGTAGTAATCCTGAGATCACTACCTTTGAAGTCCTACTTTTCAACTTACTTCTTAACTCCCTATAATCTGCTTTTAGGACCTCATCCCTTTTTTTTGCCTATGTCGTTTGTACCAATGTGTACCACAGCCACCGGCTGTCCACCCTCCCCCTTCAGAATGTCCTGTAGCTGCTCTGAGACACCTTTGACTCGCACCAGGGAGGCAACATGCCATCCTGGAGTCTCATTTGCAGCCACAGAAACGCCTATCTATTCCCCTTACAATTGAACCCCCAATAACTATTGCATTCCCACACTTTTTACTCCTCCCCTGTGCAGCAGAGCCAACCGTGTTGCAACAAATTTGGCTGTTGCTGCTTTCCCCTGAGAAGCCAGTCCCCTCAATAGTATTCAAAGTGGTATAACTGTTTTGCAGGGGAATAGCCACAGGAGATTCCTGCACTACCTGCCTCATCCTCTTGCTCTACCTGGTGGTCACCCATTCCCTTCCTGCCTGTGGAATCTTAGCTTGCGTTGTGACCACCTCTCTGTATGTGCTACCCACGATAATCTCCACTTCGTGGATGCTCCACAGTGCCCCTAGCCACTGCTCCAGCTCCGAAACCCAGGCTTCCAGGATCAGTAGCTGGAGACACTTCCCGCACACCTGCTGGCCCCAGGCACTGGAAATGTTCCCAGCTTCCCACATAGAGCAGGAGGAGCACACCATGGCTTTGAGCTCTCCTGCCATGACTTACCCCTTTAAATTAAATGAAATCTTTTGAAAGGTACTTAAAATCAAATAATATCAATTACTCTAGGGCTCTTCTTCCCTGCTCCTCATTGTTACAGAATATAGCCCTTACAAACAATGAAACACAAAATAAGACCTTAAAAACTATAAGCGATAAAAGAGGTAAATAATTACCCGAACATACTCACAGTACTCAAACGATCACCTCGTTCCCTCCTCACCGAACTCCCTCAGTCAACTCTGCTCTCCCAGCTCCTTTTCAACTCCTGACACCTCTTGCGCTCCTCTTCAACCCCTGGCTCCTCTCATGCTCCTCATCAACTCCCGACTCCTCTCACACTCCTCCTCAGCTCCCGACACCTCTCGTGCTCCTCTTCAACTCCTGACTCCTCTTGCACTCCTCTTCAACTCCTAGCTCCTTTTCAACTCCCGACTCCGCTCATGCTCTTCTTCAAATCCCGACACCTCTCGCACTCCTCATCAACTCCCAACTCCCCTTGTGATCCTCTTCAACTCCCGACACCTCTTGCACTCCTCTCCAACTCCTGGCTCCTCTCGCACTCCTCATCAACTCCCTGCTCCTCTCACATTCCTTTACAACTCCTGGCTCCTCTCACGCTCCTTTTCAACTGGCTCCTGTCATGATTCTATGTAACAAACAGAGCCTGGCAGAACCAAACAGAGGCAAACAGAGCCAAAAAGAGCCAAACAGAGCCTCGCAGAACCAAACAGGGTAAAACAGAGCCAAACAGAACCTGGCAGAGCCATTCAGAGCCTGGCAGAGCCAAACATTGCCAAACAGAGCCTAGCAGAGCCTCGCAAAGCCAAACAGTGCCAAACAGAGTCAAATGGAGCCTCACAGAGCCAAACAGAGACTCGCAGAGCCAAACCGTGCCAAGCAGAGCCTCGCAGAGCCAAAGAAAGACAGTCAGAGCCTCGCAAACCGAACAAAGCTAAACAGAGCTAGAAAGAGCCTTACAGAGCCAAAGACAGCCAAACAGAACCAAACAGAGCCGGGCAGAGCCAAACAGAGCCAAGGAGAACCTGGAAGAGCCAAAAATAGCCAAACAGAGCCAAACAGAGCCTGGCAGAGCTAAACAGAGCTGAACAGAGCCAAACAGAGGAAAACAGGGCCTGGTGGAGCTAAATAGAGTCAAACAGAGCCAAACAGAGTCTGGCAGATCCAAACAGAGCCAAACAGAGTCTGGCAGATCAAAATAGGGACAAATAGAGGCTGGCAGAGCCATACAGAGCCAAACAGAGCCAAACAGAATCTGGCAGTGCCAAACAGAGCCTGGCAGAGCCAATAGAGCCAAACAGAGCCTGGCAGAGCCAAACAGAGCCTGATAGAGCCAATAGAGCCAAACAGAGCCTGGCAGAGACAAACAGAGACTGGCAGAGCCTGGCAGAACCAAACAGCACCTGGCAAAGCCTGGCAGAGCCAAACAGATCCAGGCAGAGCCAAACAGAGCCTGGCAGAGCCAAACAAAGCCAAACAGAGGCAGAATTAGCCAAACAGAGCCTGGCAGAGCTAAACAGAGCCTGACAGAGGCTGGCAGAGCCTGGCTGAGCATAACACAGTCTAACAGAGCATGGTAGAGCCAAACAGATCCAAACAGAGCCAGGTAGAGCCAAATGCAGCCTGGCAGTGCCAAACAGAGCCTCGCAGAGCCAATCAGAGACAAACAGAGCCAAACAGAGGCTGGCAGCTCCATACAGAGCCAAGACAAGCCTGGCAGTGCCATACAGACCCAAACAGAGCACAGAAAAGCCAAACAGAGCCACACAGATCCAAACAGTGCCAAAATGAAAAACCTCGGAGAGCCACACTGAGCCCAACATAGCCAAATAGAGCCTGGTATAGGCAAAAAGAGCCAAACAGAGCCACACAGAGTCCGGCAGAGCCAAAAAGAGCCAAACAGAGCCAAACAGAGACAAAGAGTACTTGGCGGAGCCAGACAGAGCCAGACAGAGCCAGACAGACCCTGGCAAAGCCAAACAGAGCCAAACAGAGCCAAGCAGAGTCAAACAGAGCCAAAGGGTGTCTGGCTGAGCCAAACAGAGCCAGACTGGGCCTGGCAGAGCCAAACAGAGCCAAACAGAGCCTGGCAGAGCCATACAGAACCAATCAGAGCTAAAAGGAGCCAAACAAACAGTGGCAGCGCCAAACAGAGCCAAAGGGAGACAAACAGAGTGAAACGGAACCAGATAGAGCCACACAGAGCCAAAGGGAGCCAAACAGAGGCTGGCAGCTCCATACAGAGCCAAGAAGAGCCTCGCAGTGCCATACAGAGCCAGACAGAGCACAGCAGAGCCAAACAGGTCCAAACAGAGCCAAACAGAGCCTGGCAAAGCCAAACAGAGCCCAACAGAGCCAAACAGAGCCTGGTATAGGCAAAAGGAGCCAAATAGAGCCAAACAGAGTTCGGCAGAGCCAAAAAGAGCCAAACAGAACCAAACGGAGACTGTCAGGGCCAAACAGAGGCAATTGGGGCCAAACAAAGCCTGGCAGGGCCAAACAGAGCCAAACAGATCCTCCCAGAGATAAACAGAGCCAAACAGTGCAAAACAGAGCGAAGCAGAGTCAAACAGGGCCTGGCAGAGCCAAAGAGTGCAAAACAGAGCCAAGCAGAGCCAAGTAGCTACTGGTAGAGGCAAACAGAGCCAAACTGAGCCTGGCAGAGCCAAACAGAGCCTGGCTGAGCCAAACAGAGCCGAAGAGAGCATGGTGGCACCAAACAGAGCCAGAGAGAGCCAAACAGTGCTAATGGGAGCCAAACAGAGCAAATCAGAGCCTGGCAGAGCCAAACAGAGCCAAAAAGACCCTGGCAGTGCCATCCAGAGCCAAACAGATCCTTGTAGAGCCAAACATAGCCACACAGAGGCAAACAGAGCCTGGCAGATCTGAACAGAGCCAAACAGAGCCTGGCAAAGCCAAACAGTGTCAAACAGAGCCAAACAGAGCCCGGCAGAACCAAACAGAGCCAAACAGAGCCAAATGGTGTCTGGCAGGGCCAAACGGAGGCAATCAGGGCCAAGCAGAACCTGGCAGGGCCAAACAGAGCCAAACAGAGCCAAAAGGAGACTAGCAGAGCAAAGCCGAGCCAAACAGAGCCCCCCAGAGCCATACAGAGCCAAGCAGTGCCAATCAGAGCCTGGCTGAGCCAAAGAGAGCAAAGCAGAGCCAAGCAGCACCTGGCAGAGCCAAACAGAGCCAAACATAGCCTAACTGAGCCTGCGAGAATGACAAAGTGTCAAACAGAGCCTGGCGGCACCAAACAGAGCCGAAGAGAGCCAAACAGAGCCCGGCAGAGCAAAACAGCACCAAACATAGCCATATAGGTAATGGGAGAGCCAAACAGAGGCCATCATATTTAAGCTGAGCCAAACAGATGCCAGCAGAGCCAAACCGAGCCAAAATGAGACTGGCAGAGCCAACAGGGCCAAACAGAGCATTAAAGAGCTAAAAAGGCCCTGGCAAAACCAAACAGTACCAAACATAGCCAAACAGAGACTGGCAAAGCCAAACAGAGCCAAACAGTGCCAAATGGAACCTGGCAGAGGCAAACAGAGCCCGACAGAACCAAACAGAGCCAGGCAAGCCAAACAGAGCCAAAAAGAGACAAAGTGTGCCTGGCAGAGCCAAACAGAGCCATACTGGACCTGGCAGAGCGTAACAAAGCCTAACAGAGCCAGACAGACCCTGGCAAAGCCAAGCAGAGCCAAACAGAGCCTGGCAGATTCAAACAGGCATGAACAGAGCCAAACAGTGCGATAAAGTGTCAAACAGAAGCCAAACAGAATTGAAGAGTGTCTGGCTGAGCCAAACAGAGCCAAACTGGGCCTGGAAGAGCCAAGCAGAGCCAAACAGAGCCAATACAAAGCCAAATAGATCCTGGCAGAGCCATACAGAGCCAAAGAATGCCTGGCAGAGAGAAGCAGAGCCTGACAGAGCAAAACTGAGCCAAACAGAGCCTTGCAAAGCCGAACAGTGTCAAACAAAGGCAAACAGAGCCTGGCAGAGCCAAACTGAGCCAAACAGAGGCAAATGGTGCCTGGCAGGGACAAACAGAGGCAATCGGTGCCAGGCGGAGTCTGGTAAGGCCAAACAGTGCCATAATGAGCCAAAAGGAGCCTTGCAGAGCTAAACTGAGCCAAACAGAGCCTCCCAGAGCCATACAGGGTGAAACAGAGCCAAACAGAGCAAAGCAGAGCCAAAGAGAGCCAAACAGAGCCAAACAGAGGCTGGCAGAGCCAATGAGAGCAAAACAGAGCTAAGCAGAGCCAAGCAGCACCTGGCAGAGCCAAAAAGAGCCAAACATAGCCTAACGGAGCCTGGCAGAGCCAAACAGAGCCTGGTGGCACCGAACAGAGACAAAGACAGCCCAACAGAGCCAAACAGATCCCGGCAGTGCAAAACAGAGCCAAACAGAGGCAAACATAGCTAAACCGAACCACACAGACGCTGTCAGAGCCAAACCGATCCAAACAGTGAATGGCAGAGCCAAACAGAGCCAAACAGAGCATAACAGAGCCCAACAGAGCCTGGCAGATTCAAACAGAGCCAAACAGAGCCTGGCAAAGTCAAACATAGCCAAACATAGCCAAACAGAGCCTGCCAGAGCTAAACAGAGCCAAACAGACCAAACAGTGCCAAAAGGAACCTGGCATAGCCAAACCGAACCCAACAGAGCCAAAGAGAACCAGGCAGAGCCAAAAAGATCCAAACAGAGCCAGACAGGACCTAGCAGAGTCAAACAGACCTAAACAGAGCCAAACAGTGCCAAAAAGAGCCAAAAGGAAGCCAATCAGAGCCAAAGAGTGTCTGTCTGAGCCAAGCAGAGCCAAACAGGGCCTCGAAGAGCACAGCTGAGCCAAATAGAGACAAACAGAGCCTGGCAGAGCATACAGAGCCAAAAGGAGCCAAACAGACATTGGCAGTGCCAAACAGAGCCAAACAGAGACGAACAGAGTCCAACAGAGCTACATAAAACCACACAGAGCCAAACGGAGGCTGGAAGAGCCAAAGAGAGCAAAACAGAGCCAAGCAGAGCCAAGCAGCACCTGGCAGAGCCAGAAAGAGCCAAACATAGCTAAACTGAACCACACAGACACTGTCAGAGCCAAGCCGAGCCAAACAGTGACTGACAGAGCCAAACAGGGCCAAACGGAGCATAACAGAGCCAAACAGGCCCTGGCAGAGCCAAACAGAACCAAACATAGTCAAACAGAGCCAAACAGAGCCTGGCAGATTCAAACAGAGCCAAACAGAGCCTGGCAAAGCCAAACATAGCCAAACGGAGCCAAACAGAGCATGCCAGAGCTAAACAGAGCCAAACAGTGCCAAAAGGAACCTGGCAGAGACAAACAGAGACCAACAGAGCCAAAGAGAGCCAGGCAAAGCCAAAAAGAGCCAAACAGAGCCAGACAGGACCTTTCAGAGTCAAACAGACCCAAGCAGAGCCAAACAGAGCCAAAAGGAGCCAAAGAGGCACTGGCAGCGCCACACAGAGCCAAAGAGAGACAAACAGAGTCTAACAAAGCCACATAGAACCACACAGAGCAGAAGAGAGCCAAACAGAGGCTGGAAGCTCCATACAGAGCCAAAAAGAGCCTGGCAGTGCCAAACAAGTCCAAACAGAGCCTGGCAAAGCCAAACAGAGCCAACCAGTGCCTGGCAGAGTCAAACAGAGCCACACAGAGCCAAACAGTGCCAAAAAGAACCTGGCAGAGCCAGACAGAGCCTGGTATAGGCAAAAAGAGCGCAACAGAGCGAAACAGAGTCCAGCAGAGCCAAAAAGAGTCAAACAGAGACAAAGAGAGCCTGCCAGGGCCAAACAGAGGTATTTGAGGCCAAACAGAGCCTGGCAAGGCCAATCTGAGCCAAACAGAACCTCCCGGAGACAAACAGACCAAACAGTGCCAAACTGAGCAAAGCAGAGCCAAACAGAGACTGGCAGAGCCACACAGTGCCTGGCAGAGCCAAAGAGAGCAAAACAGAGCCAAGCAGACCCAAGCAGCTACTGGCAGAGTCAAACAGAGCCAAACCGAGCCCAACAGCGCCAAACAAAGCCTGGCAGAACTAATCAGAACCAAACAGAGCCAAACAGAGCCTAATGGAGCCAAAGAATGACTGGCAGAGAGGAGCAGAGCCAGACTGGGCCTGGCAGAGCCAAACAGAGCCTGGCAGAACTAAACAGAGCCAAAGAGAGCCTGGCGGCACCAAACAGAGCCACAGAAAGCCAAACAGAACCAGGCAGTGCCAAACAGACCAAAACAGAGCCTGACAGAGCCAGACAGATCATCGCAGAGCCAGACAGAGTGTCACAAAGCCAAGCAGAGCATCGAAGAGCCAAACAGTGCCAAACAGAGCGAAACAGTGCCAAACAGAGCCAGGCAGAGCCAAACAGAGCCAAACAGACCCACAAAGAGCCTGGCAGAGCCAAACAGAGTGAAACAGAGCCTGGCAGTGCCATCCAGAGCCTGGCAGAGCCAACAGACCCATACAGAGACTGGCAGAGCCAAAGAGAGCCTGGAAGAGCCAAACAGATCACTGCAGAGCAAAACAGAGCCAAATGGAGCCAAGCAGAACCAAGCCGAGCTAAGCAGAGACAAGCAGAGCCAAACAAAGTCTGGCAGAGTCAAACAGAGCCAAACAGGGTTACACAGAGCCAAACAGAGCCACACAGAGCTAAAGGGAGCCAAACAGAGGCTGGCAGCTCCATACAGAGCCAAGAAGAGCCTGGCAGTGCCATACAGAGCCAAACAGAGCACGGCAGAGCCAAAAAGGTCCAAACAGAGCCAAGCAGCTCCTGGCAAAGATAATCAGAGCCCAACAGAGCCAAACAGTGCCTGGTATAGGCAGAAGGAGCCAAACAGAGCCACATGGAGCCCAGCAGAGACAAACAGAGCCTGGTAGAGGCGGAAAGAGCCCAACAGAGTCCGGCAGAGCCAAAAAGAGTCAAACAGAGACAAACAGAGCCTGTCAGGGCCAAACAGAGGCAATTGGGGCCAGACAGAGCCTGGCAGGGCCAATCTGAGCCAAACAGAGCCTCCCAGAGACAAACAGAGCCAAACAGTGTCAAACTGAGCAAAGCAGAGCCAAACAGAGCCTGGCAGAGCCAAAGAGAGCAAAACA
The DNA here is from genome assembly GCF_964194155.1 of Cetorhinus maximus. NCBI lineage: Eukaryota > Metazoa > Chordata > Chondrichthyes > Lamniformes > Cetorhinidae > Cetorhinus > Cetorhinus maximus. The sequence goes on along the minus strand of NC_135906.1, from coordinate 14,856,646 downwards.
GAGCCAAACCGAGCCCAACAGCGCCAAACAAAGCCTGGCAGAACTAAAAAGAACCAAACAGAGCCAAACAGAGCCTAACAGAGCCAAAAAATGCCTGGCAGAGAGAAGCAGAGCCATACTGGGCCTGGCAGAGCCAAACAGAGCCTGGCAGAGCTAAACAGAGCCAAGGAAAGCCAAACAGAGCTAGGCAGAGCCAAACAGAGCCAAACAGACCCAAACAGAGCTCGGCAGAGCCAGACAGATCATCGCAGAGCCAAACAGAGTGTCACAGAGCATCAAAGATCTAAACAGAGCCATGCAGAGCCAAACAGAATGAAACAGTGCCAAACAGAGCCAGGCAGAGCCAAACAGAGCCAAACAGAGCCTGGCAGAGCCAAGCAGAGCAAAACAGAGCCTGGCAGTGCCAACCAGAGCCTGGCAGAGCCAACAGACCCAAACAGAGACTGGCAGAGCCAAAGAGAGCCTGGAAGAGTCAAACAGATCCTGGCAGAGCAAGACAGAGCCAAACCGAGCCTTGCCGAGCCAAACAGAGCCTGGGAGAGCCGAAAAGAGCCAAACTGAGCCAAACGGAGGCAAACAGAGCCAAACAGAGCCTGGCAGAGACAAAGAGAGCCTGGCAGAGCCTAACACAGCCCTACAGAGTCTGGTAGAGCCAAACAGAGTCAGGTGCAACCAAACAGAGCCTGGCAGTGTCAAACAGAGCCAAATAGTGCCTGGCAGAGCCAAACAGAGATACACAGAGCCAAACAGAGCCAACCGGAGGTGTGTAGAGTCAAACTGAGCCAAACACAGCCTGGCAGAGCTGCACAGAGCCGAACAGTGCCAAGCAGAGCCAAAAAGAGCCAAACATAGACTGACAGAGCCTGCCAGAGCCTAGCAGTGCCAAACAGAGTCAAACGGAGTCTTGCAGAGATAAACAGAGTCAAACAGAGACTGGGAGAGCCAGCCAGAGCCAACCAGAGCCGAACAGAGCCTGGCAGAGCCAAGAAGAGCCAAACAGAGTCTGGCAGAGCCAAGAAGAGCAGAACAGAGCCAAACAGAATCTGACAGAGCCAAACAGAGCCAAACAGAGCCAAGCAAAGCCTGGCAGAGCCAGACAGGGCCTAGCAGAGCCAACAGACACAAACAGAGAATGGCAGAGCCAAACAGATCCTGGAAGAGCCAAACAAATCCTGGCAGAACCAAACTGAGCCTTGCAGAGCAAAACAGAGCCAAACGAAGCCAAGCAGATCCAAACCGAACCAAGCAGAAACAAGCAGAGCCAAACAGAGTCTAGCAGAGTCAAACAGAGCCAAACAGGGTTAAACAGAGCCAAACAGAGCCACACAGAGCCTGGCAGGGCAAAGCAGAGTCTGGCAGAGCCTGGCACTGCCTAACAGTGACTGAAAGAACCATGCAGGGCCAAACAGAGCCAACGAGAGCCAGGCAGATCCAAACAGAGCCAAACAGAGGCTTGCAGAGACAAACAGATACAAGCATAGCCAAACAGAGACTTACGGAGCTATACAGAGCCAAACAGAGCCAAGCAGAGCATAACAGAGCCAAACAGACCCTGGCAGAGCCAAACAGAACCAAACATAGTCAGACAGAGCCAAACAGCGCCTGGCAGATTCAAACAGAGCCGTACAGAGCCTGACAAAGCCAAACATAGCCAAACGGAGCCAAACAGAGCCTGCCAGAGCAAAACAGAGCCAAACAGAGCCAGAAATTGCCACAACGAACCTGGCAGAGCCAAACAGAGCCCAACAGAGCCAAAGAGAGCCAGGTAAAGCCATAAAGAGCAAAAGAGAGCCAGACAGGCCATTGCAGAGCCAGCATACCCAAACAGAGACAAACAGTGGCAAAAAGAGCCATAAAGAAGCCAAAAAGAGCCAGAGAGTGTCTGGCTGAGCCAAACGGAGCCAAACTGGGCCTAGAAAAGCAAAGGTGATCGAAACAGAGCCAAACAGAGCCTGGCAGAGCCATACAGAGCCAAACAGAGACAAAAGGAGCAACACAGACACTGGTAGCGCCAAACAGAGCCAAAGAGAAACACACAGAGTCCAACAGAGCCACACAGAGCCAAAGGCAGCCACACAGAGCCAAACAGAACCTGGCAGCTCCATACAGAGCCAAAAAGAGCCTGGTAGTGCCATATAGAGCCAAACAGAGCCTGGCATAGCCAAACAGGTCCAAACAGAGCCTGGCAAAGCCAAACAGAGTCAATCAGTGCCTGGCAGAGCCAAAGAGAGGCGCACAGAGCTAAACAGTGCCACACAGAGACTGGCAGAGCCAAAAAGAGCCACACAGAACCAAACGGAGACTGTCAGTGCCAAACAGAGGCAATTGGGGCCAAACAGAAACTGGCAGCACCAATCAGAGTCTGGCAGAGCCAAACAGAGCCAGACAGCGCCTGGCAGACACAATATAGTGCCTGGCAAAGCCTGGCAGAGCCTAACAAATTGAGGCAGAGCCAAACAGAGCCTGGCAGAAACAAACAGAGCTTGGGAGAGACAAACAGAGCCTGACAGAGCCTGGCAGACACAATACAGCGCCAGGCAAAGCCTGACAGAGCCTAACTGATCCAGCAATAGAGCCAATCAGAGCCTGGGCAAACAGAGTCTGGCAGTGCCAACCAGAGCCTGGTAGAGCCAACAGACTGAAACAAAGACTGGCAGAGCCAAACAGAGCCTGGAAGAGCCAAACAGATCCTGGCAGAACCAAACAGAGTCTTGCAGAGCAAAACAGAGCCAAACCGAGCCAGGCAGATCCAAATCGAAATAAGCAGAGACAAGCAGAGCCAGACAGAGCCTGGTATAGGCAAAAAGAGCCAAACAGAGCCACACAAAGCCACACAGAGCCAGACAGAGCCTGGCAGACACAATACAGCACCTAGCAAAGCCTGGCAGAGCCTAACTGATCCAGGCAGAGCCAAACAGAACCTGGCAGAACCAAACAGAGCCTTGTAGAACCAAACAAAGCAAAACAGAGCCAGACATAGACTTGCAGAGACAAGGAAAGCCAAACAGAGCCTCACAGAACCAAACAAAGCGAAACAGGGACAGAAAGAGCCTTGCAGAGCATAACAGAGACAAACAGAGCCTGGCAGAGCCAAACAGAGCCAAAAGGAGCCAAACAGATCCAAACGAGACTGGCTGAGCCAGACAGTGGCTAGCAGCATCAAGCAGAGCCAACCAAGGCATGGCAGTGGCAAACAGAGCCAAACAGAGACTGGGAGAGACAGACAAAGCCAAACAGAGCCAACCAGTGCCTGGCAGAACCAAACAGACACACACAGAGCCAAACAGTGCCAAAAAGAACCTAGCAGAGCCAAACAGAGCCTGGTACAGGCAAAATGAGCCCAACAGAGCGAAACAGAGTCCAGCAGAGCCATAAAGAGTCAAACAGAGACAAAGGGAGCCTGTCAGAGCCAAACAGAGGCAATTGGGGCCAAACAGAGCCTGGCAGGGCCAATCTGAGCCAAACAGAGCCTCCCAGAGACAAACAGAGCCAATCAGTGCCAAACTGAGCAAAGCAGAGCCAAACAGAGCCTGGCAGAGCCAAACAGTGCCTAGCAGAGCCAAAGAGAGCAAAACAGAGCCAAGCAGACCCAAGCAGCTACTGACAGAGCCACACAGAGCCAAACCGAGCCAAACCTAGCCCAATAGCGCCAAACGAAGCCTGGCAGAACTAAAAAGAGCCAAACAGAGCCTAATGGAGAATGACTGGCAGAGAGGACCAGGGCCATACTGAGCCTGGCAGAGCCAAACAGAGCCTGGCAGAGCTAAACAGAGCCAAAGAGAGCCTGGCAGCACCAAACAGAGCCAAAGAAAGCCAAACAGAGCCAGACAGATCATCGCAGATCCAAACAGGGTGTCACAGAGCCAAACAGAGCATCGAAGAGCCAAACAGAGCCTCGCAGAACCAAACAGTGCCAAACAGAGAGAAACAGTGCCAAACAGAGCTAGGCAGAGCACAACAGAGCCAAACAGAGCGAAACAGAGCCTGGCAGTGCCAACCAGAGCCTGGCAGAGCCAACAGACCCAAACAGAGACTGGCAGAGCCAAAGAGAGCCTGGAAGAGCCAAACAGATCCTTGCAGAGCATAACAGAGCAAAACAGAGCCAAGCAGATCAAAACCGAGCTAAGCAGAGACAAGCAGAGCCACACAGAGCCTGGCAGGGCCAAACAGAGTCTGGCAGAGCCTGGCACTGCCGAACAGAGACTGGAAGAGCCATGCAGGGCCAAACAGAGCCAAAGAGAGCCAGGCAGATCCAAACAGAGCCAAACAGCGGCTGGCAGAGACAAACAGATACAAGCACAGCCAATCAGAGACTTACAAGCCACACAGAACCAAACAGAGGCTGGCAGAGCCACAGAGTGCAAAACAGAGCCAAGCAGAGCCAAGCAACACCTGGCAGAGCCAAAAAGAGCCAAACATAACCTAACTGAGCCTGCCAGAGCCAAAGAGAGCCTGGTGGCATCAAACAGAGACAAAGAGAGCCAAACAGGTCCCGGAAGAGCAATACAGAGCCAAACAAAGCCATATAGATAATGGCAGAGGCAAACATAGCTAAACTGAACAACACAGACACTGTCAGAGCCAAACCGAGCCGAACAGTGACTGGCAGAGCCAAACAGGGCCAAGCAGAGCATAACAGAGCCAAACAGACCCTGGCAGAGCCAAACAGAACCAAACCTAGTCAAACAGAGCCAGACAGAGCCTGGCAAAGCCAAACATAGCCAAATGGAACCAAACAGAGCCTGCCAGAGCTAAACAGAGCCAAACAGTGCCAAAAGGAACCTGACAGAGCCAAACAGAGCCAGCATTTCCAAACAGGTCCAAACAGAGCCTGGTAAAGCCAAACAGTGCCAACCAGTGCCTGGCAGAACCAAACAGAGCCACACAGAGACAAACAGTGCCAAAAAGAACCTGGCAGAGCCAAACAGAGCCACACGGAGACCAGCAGAGCCAAACAGAGCCTGGTATAGGCAAAAAGAACCCAACAGAGTCTGGCAGAGCCAAAAAGAGTCAAACAGAGACAAACAGAGCCTGTGAGGGCCAAACAGAGGCAATTGGGGCCAAGCAGAGCCTGGCAGGGCCAATCAGAGCCAAACAGAGCCTCCCAGAGACAAACAGAGCCAGTGTCAAACTGAGCAAAGCAGAGCCAAATAGAGCCGGGCAGAGTCAGATAGTGCCTGGCAGAGCCAAAGAGTGCGAAACAGAGCCAAGCAGACCCAAGCAGCTACTGGCAAAGCCAAACAGAGCCAAACCGATCCAAACCGAGCCCAACAGTGCCAAACAAAGCCTGGCAGAACTAAAAAGAACGAAACAGAGCCCAACAGAGCCAAAGAATGCCTGGCAGAGACAGACAGAGCCATAATGGGCCTGGCAGAGCCAAACAGAGCCTTGCAAAGCCAAACAGAGCCAAAGAGAGCCGGGCAGCACCAAACAGAGCCAAAGAAAGCCAAACAGAGCCAGGCAGAGACAAACAGAGCCAAACAGACACAAACAGAGCCTGGCAGAGCCAGACAGATGATCGCAGAGCCAAACAGAGTGTCACAGAGCCAAACAGAGCATTGAAGAGCCAAACAGAGCCAGGCAGTGCCAAACAGACCCAAACAGAGCCTGGCAGAGCCACACAGAGCGTAACAGAGCCTGGCAGTGCCAATCAGAGCCTGGCAGAGCCAACAGACCCAAACAGAGACTGGCAGAGTCAAAGAGATCCTGGAAGAGCCAAACAGATCCTTGCAGAGCAAAACAGAGCCAAATGGAGCCAAGCAGATCAAACGCGAGCCAAGCAGAGACAAGCAGAGTGAACCAGCATCTGGCAGAGTCAAACAGAGCCAAACAAGGTTAAACAGAGCCACAAAGAGCCAAAGGGAGCCAAACAGAGGCTGGCAGGGCCAAACAGAGCCTGGCAGAGACTGGCATTGCCGAACAGAGGCTGGAAGCGCATGCAGGGCCAAACAGAGCCAAAGAGAGCTAGTCAGATCCAAACAGAGCCAAACAGCGGCTGGCAGAGCCAAACAGATACACGCATAGCCAAACAGAGATTTATGGAGCCATACAGAGCCAAACAGAGCCAAGCAGAGCATAACAGAGCCAAACAGAACCAAACATATTCAAACAGAGCCAAACAGCGCCTGGCAAAGCCAAACATAGACAAATGGAGCCAAACAGAGCCTGGAAACACCAACCAGATCCTGGCAGAACCAAACAGAGCCTTGCAGAGTAAAACAGAGCCAAACGGAGCCAAGCAGAATCAAGCAGAGCCAAAGAAAGTCTGGCAGAGTCAAAAAGAGCCAAACAGGGTTAAACAGAGCAAAACAGAGCCACACAGAGCCTGGCAGGGCCAAACACAGTGTGGCAGAGCCTGAAAGTGCCTAACCGAGACTGGAAGAGCCATGTAGGATCAAACAGTGCCAAAGAGAGCCAGACAGATCCAATCGGAATCAAACAGAGCTAAACAGAGGCTGGCAGAGACCAACAGATACAAGCATAGCCAAACAGAGACTTATGGAATCATACAGAGCCAAACAGAGCCAAGCAGAGACTGGCAGAGCCAAGCAGAAGCAAACAGATCAAAACAGAGCCAAGTAGCGTGGTACAGAGCCAAACAGAGTCAAACAGAGGCTCACAGAGCTAAAGAGAGCCTCGCAGAGCCAAACAGAGCCTGGCAGAGCCAAACGGAGCCTGGCAGAGCCAGACAGAGCCAGACAGAGTCTGGCAGTGCCAGACAGAGCCAAACAGAACCTGGCAGTGCCAAGCAGAGCCTAGCAGAGCCAAACAGAGACTGGCAGATCCAAACAAAGCCGGACAGAGCCTGGCAGACACAAACAGCGCCAGGAAAAGCTTGGCAGAGCCAAACAGATCCAGGCAGAGCCAAACAGAGCCTTGTAGAGCCACACAAAGCAAAGCAGAGCCAGACAGAGACTTTCAGAGACAAAGAAATCCCAACAGAGCCTCGTAGAACCAAACAAAGCCAATCAGGGCCAGAAAGAGCCTTGCAGAGCATAACAGAGCCAAACAGAGCCTGGCAGAGCCAAACAGAGCCAAGCAGAGCCTGGAAGAGCCAAACAGAGCCAAAAAGAGCCAAACAGATCCAAACAGAGACTGGCAGAGCCAAACAGAGTCTAGCAGAGTGAAACAGAGCCAAACAGGGTATGGCAGAGGTAAACAGAGCCAAACTGAGACTGGGAGAGACAAACAGAGCTAAACATAGGCAAACAGAGCCAACCAGAGCCAATCAGAGCCAAACAGAGGCTAGCAGAGTGAAACAGAGCCAAACAGGGTATGGCAGAGGTAAGCAGAGCCAAACTGAGACTGGGAGAGACAAACAGAGCCAAGCATAGAGAAACACAGGCAAACAGAGCCAACCAGAGCCAGTCAGAGCAAGACAGAGCGTGGCAGAGCCAAACAGAGGCTGGCAGAGCCAGACAAAGTCAAACAGAACCTGGCAGTGCCAACCAGAGCCTTGCAGATCCAATAGAGCGAATCAGTGCCTGGCAGTTCCAAACAGAGCCTGGCAGTGCCAGACAGAGCCTGACAGAGCCTGGCAGATACAAACAGCGCCTGGCAAAGCCTGGCAGAGCCTAACCGATCCAGGCAGAGCCAAACCGAGCCTTGCCAAGCCAAACAGAGCCTGGGAGAGCCAAACAGAGACAAACAGAGCCAAACAGAGCCAACCAGAGGTGTGTAGATTCAAACAGAACCAAACACAGCCTCGCAGAGCTGAACAGAGCCAAGCAGCGCCAAGCAGAGCCAGAAAGAGCCAAACATAGCCTGACAGAGCCAGACAGGGCCTAGCAGAGGCAAACAGAGTCAAACGGAGTCTGGCAGAGGCAAACAGAGCCAAACAGAGACGGGGAGAGCCAACCAGAGCCAAAGAGAGCCGAACAGAGCCTGGCAGAGCTAAGCAGAGCCAAACAGAGTCTGACAGAGGCAAGAAGAGCAGAACAGAGCCAAACAGAATCTGCCAGATCCCAACAGAGTCAAACAGAGCCTGGCAGAGCCAGACAGGGCCTGGCAGAGCCAACAGACCCAATCAGAGACTGGCAAAGCCAAACAGAACCTGGAAGAGCCAAACAGATCCTGGCAGAACCAAACTGAGCCTTGCAGAGCAAAACAGAGCCAAATGAAGCCAAGCAGATCCAAATCGAACCAAGCAGAGGCAAGCAGAGACAAACATTGTCTGTCAGAGTCAAACAGAGCCAAACAGGGTTAAACAGAGCCAAACCGAGCCACAAAGAGCTAAAGGGAGCCAAACAGAGCCACAAAGAGCTAAAGGGAGCCAAACAGAGCCAAACAGAGGCTGGCAGCGACAAACAGAACCTGGAAGAGCCAAACAGATCCTGGCCGAACCAAACTGAGCCTTGCAGAGCAAAACAGAGCCAAACGGAACCAAGCAGATCCAAACCAAGCCAAGCAGAGACAAGTGGAGACAAACATTGTCTGTCAGAGTCAAACAGAGCCAAACAGGGTTAAACAGAGCCAAAGAGAGCCAGGCAGATCCAAACAGAGCCAAACAGAGGCTGGCAGCGACAAACAGAAACAAGCATAGCCAAACAGAGACTTACGGAGCCATACAGAGCCAAACAGAGCCAAGCAGAGCATAACAGAGCCAAACAGACCTTGGCAGAGCCAAACAGAACCAAACATAGTCAAACAGAGCCAAACAGCGCCTGCCAGATTCAAACAGAACTAAACATAGCCTGACAGAGCCAAACAGAGCCTAGCAGAGAAAAACAGAGTCAAATGGAGTCTGGCAGAGGCAAACAGAGCCAAACAGAGACTGGGAGAGCCAACCAGAGCCAAACGGAGCCGAACAGAGCCTGACAGAGCCAAGCAGAGCCAAACAGAATCTGCCAGAGCCAAACAGAGCCTGGCAGAGCCAGACAGGGCCTGGCAGAGCCAACAGACCCCATCAGAGACTGGCAGAGCCAAACAGTACCTGGAAGAGCCAAACAGATCCTAGCAGAACCAAACCGAGCCTTGCAGAGCAAAACAGAGCCAAACGGAGCCAAGCAGATCCAAACCGAGCCATGCAGAGACAAGCAGAGACAAACATTGTCTGCCAGAGTCAAACAGAGCCAAACAGGGTTAAACAGAGCCAAACAGAGCCACACAGAGCCTGGCAGGGCAAAGCAGAGTCTGGCAGAGCCTGGCACTGCCTAACAGTGACTGAAAGAACCATGCAGGGCCAAACAGAGCCAACGAGAGCCAGGCAGATCCAAACAGAGCCAAGCAGAGGCTTGCAGAGACAAACAGATACAAGCATAGACAAACAGAGACTTACGGAGCCATACAGAGCCGAACAGAGCCAAGCAGAGCATAACAGAGCCAAACAGAATCTGCCAGAGCCAAACAGATCCAAACATAGTCAAACAGAGCCAAACAGCGCCTGGCAGATTCAAACAGAGCCAACCAGATCCTGGCAGAGCCAACAGACCCAAACAGAGCCTGCCAGAGCCAAAGAGAGCCTGGAAGAGCCAAACACATCCTTGCAGAGCAAAACAGAGCCAAACAAAGCCAAGCAGATCCAAACCGAACCAAGCAGAGACAAGCAGAGCCACACAGAGCCTGGCAGGGCCAAACACAATCTGGCAGAGCCTGGCACTGCCGAACTGAGACTGGAAGAGCCATGCAGGATCAAACAGTGCCACAGAGAGTCAGGCAGATCCAGACAGAATCAAACAGAGCTAAACAGAGGCTGGCACAGACAAACAGATACAAGCATAGCCAAACAGAAACTTATGGAACCATACAGAGCCAAACAGAGCCAGGCAGAGACTGGCAGAGCCCAGCAGAAGCAAACAGATCAAAACAGAGCCATGTAGGGTGGTGCAGAGCCAAACGGAGCCTGGCAGAGCGAAATAAAGCCTGGCACAGGCAAACATTGCCGAACAGAGTCAAACAGAGACTCACAGAGCCAAAGAGAGTCTCGCAGAGCCAAACAGAGTCTGGCAGTGCCAGACAGAGCCAAACAGAGCCTGGCAGTGCCATACAGAGCCTGGCAGAGCCAAACAGAGACTGGCAGAGACAAACAGAGCCTGGCAGACACAAACAGCGCCAGGAAAAGCTTGGCAGAGCCAGACAGATCCAGGCAGAGCCAAACAGAGCCTTGTATAACCAAACAAAGCAAAGCAGAGCCAGAGAGAGACTTTCAGAGACACAGAAATCCCAACAGAGCCTCGGAGAACCAAACAAAGCCAATCAGGGCCAGAAAGAGCCTTGCAGAGCATAGCAGAGCCAAACAGAGCCTGGCAGAGCCAAACAGAGTCAAGCAGAGCCTGGAAGAGCCAAACAGAGTCAACAAGAGCCAAACAGATCCAAGCAGACACTGGCAGTGCCACACAGAGGCTAGCAGAGTGAAACAGAGCCAAACAGGGTATGACAGAGGTAAACAGAATTAAACTGAGACTGGGAGAGACAAACAGAGCCAATCATAGCCACACACAGGCAAACGGAGCCAACCAGAGCCAGCAGCCAATCAGAGCCAAACGAGACTGGCAGAGCCAAACAGAGGCTGGCAGAGCCAGACAGAGCTAAACTGAACCTGGCAGTGCCAAACAGAGCCTGGCAGAGCCAATAGAGCGAATCAGAGCCTGGCAGTTCCAAACAGAGCCTGGTAGAGCCAAACAGAGCCTGACAGAGCCTGGCAGACGCAAACAGCGCCTGGCAAAGCCTGGCAGAGCCTAACCAATCCCGGCAGAGCCAAACCGAGCCTTGCCGAGCCAAACAGAGCCTGGGAGAGCCAAAAAGAGCCAAATGGAGACAAACAGAGGCAAACAGAGTGAAACAGAGCCTGGCAGAGACATAGAGAGCCTGGCAGAGCCCAACACAGCCTTACAGAGACTGGTAGAGCCGAACAGATCCAGATACAGCCAAACAGAGCCTGGCTGTGCCAAACAGAGCCAAGCAGAGGTGTGTAGAGTTAAACAGAGCCAAACACAGCCTGGCAGAGCTGAACAGAGCCAAACAGCGCCAAGCAGAGCCAGAAAGAGCCAAACATAGCCTGACAGAGCCTAGCAGAGACTAGCAGAGGCAAACAGAGTCAAACGGAGTCTGGCAGAGGCAAACAGAGCCAAACAGAGTCTGGGAGAGCCAACCAGAGCCAAAGAGAGCTGAACAGAGCCTGGCAGAGCCAAGCAGAGCCACACAGAGTCTGACGAGCAGAACAGAGCCAAACAGAATCTGCCAGAGCCAAACAGAGCCAAACAGAGCCTTGCAGAGCCAGACAGAGCCTGGCAGAGCCAACAGACCCAATAAGAGACTGGCAGAGCCAAACAGAACCTTGAAGAGCCAAACAGATCCTGGCAGAACCAAACTGAGCCTTGCAGAGCAAAACAGAGCCAAACGGAGCCAAGCAGATCCAAACCGAACCAAGCAGAGACAAGCAGAGACAAACATTGTCTGGCAGAGTCAAACAGAGCCAAACAGGGTTAAACAGAGCCAAACAGAGCCACAAGAGCCTGGCAGGGCATAACAGAGTCTGGCAGAGCCTGGCACTGCCTAACAGTGACTGGAAGAGCCATGCAGGGCCAAACAGAGCCAAAGAGAGCCAGGCAGATCCAAACAGAGCCAAGCAGAGGCTGGCAGAGACAAACAGATACAAGCATAGCCAAACAGAGATCTACGGAGCCATACAGAGCCAAACAGAGCCAAGCAGCGCATAACAGAGCCAAACAGACCCTGGCAGCGCCAAACAGATCCAAACATAGTCAAACAGAGCCAAACAGCGCCTGGCAGATTCAAACAGAGCCATGCAGAGCCTGGCAGTGCCAACGAGAGCCTGGCAGAGCCAACAGACCCAAACAGAGACTGGCAGCGCCAAAGAGAGCCTGGAAGAGCCAAACACATCCTTGCAGAGCAAAACAGAGCCAAACAGAGCCAAGCAGATCAAAACCGAGCCAAGCAGAGACAAGCAGAGCCACACAGAGCCTGGCAGGGCCAAACAGAATCTGGCAGAGCCTGGCATTGCCGAACTGAGACTGAAAGAGCCATGCAGGATCAAACAGTGCCAAAAAGAGCCAGGCAGATCCAAACAGAATCAAACAGAGCTAAAAAGAGGCTGGCAGAGACAAACAGATAAAAGCATAGCCAAACAGAAACTTATGGAGCCATACAGAGCCAAACAGAGCCAAGCAGAGACTGGCAGAGCCAAGCAGAAGCAAACAGATCAACTCAGAGCCAAGTAGAGTGGTGCAGAGCCAAACGGAGCCTGGCAGAACCAATCAGAGCCTGGCAGAGGCAAACATTGCCGAACAGAGCCAAACAGAGTCAAACAGAGACTCACAGAGCCAAACAGAGCCTTGTAGAACCAAACAAAGCAAAGCAGAGCCAGACAGAGACTTTCAGAGACAAAGAAATCCCGACAGAGCCTCATAGAACCAAACAAAGCCAATCAGGGCCAGAAAGAGCCTTGCAGAGCATAACAGAGCCAAACAGAGCCAAGTATAGCCTGGAAGAGCCAAACGTAGCTAGAAAGAGCCAAACAGATCCAAACAGAGCCTGGCAGAGCCAAACAGAGGCTAGCAGAGTCAAACAGAGCCAAACAGGGTATGGCAGAGGTAGACAGAGCCAAACTGAGACTGGGAGAGACAAACAGAGCCAAACATAGACAAACACAGGCAAACAGAGCCAATCAGAGCCAATCGGAGCCAAACAGAGCCTGGCAGAGCCAAACAGAGGCTGGCAGAGCCAGACAGAGCCAAACAGAGCCTGGCAGAGCCAATAAAGCGAATCAGAGCCTGGCAGAGCCAAGCAGAGCCAACCAGAGTCTAACAGAGCCAAGAAGAGCAGAACCGAGCCAAACAGAATCTGCCAGAGCCAAACAGAGCCTGGCAGAGCCAGACAGGGCCTGGAAGAGCCAACAGACCCAATCAGAGACTGACAGAGACAAACAGAACCTGGAAGAGCCAAACAGATCCTGGCAGAACCAAACTGAGCCTTGCAGAGCAAAACAGAGCCAAACGGAGCCAAGCAGATCCAAACCGAACCAAGCAGAGACAAACATTGTCTGGCAGAGGCAAACAGAGCCAAACAGAGTTAAGCAGAGCCACACAGAGCCTGGCAGGGCAAAAACATAGTCTGGCAGAGCCTGGCACTGCCTAACAGTGATTGGAAGAGCCATGCAGGGCCAATCAGAGCCAAAGTGAGCCAGACAGATCCAAACAGAGGCTGGCAGAGACAAACAGATACAAGCATAGACAAACAGAGACTGACAGAGCCATACAGAGCCAAACAGAGCCAAGCAGAGCATAAAAGAGCCAAACAGACCCTGGCAGAGCCAAACAGAACCAAACATAGTCAAACAGAGCCAAACAGCGCCTGCCAGATTCAAACAGAGCCTTACAGAGCCTGGCAAGAGCCAACAGACCCAAACAGAGAGTGGCAGAGCCAAAGAGAGCCTGGAAGAGCCAAACACATCCCTGCAGAGCAAAACAGAGCCAAACAGAGCCAAGCAGATCAAAACCGAGCCAGGCAGAGACATGCAGAGCCACACAGAGCCTGGCAGGGCCAAACAGAATCTGGCAGAGCCTGGCACTGCCGAACCGAGACTGGAAGAGCCATGCAGGATCAAACAGTGCCAAAGAGAGCCAGGCAGATCCAAACAGAATCAAACAGAGCTAAACAGAGGCTGGCACAGACAAACAGATACAAGCATAGCCAAACAGAGACTTATGGAGCCAAACAGAGCCGAACAGAGCCAAGCAAAGACTGGCAGAGCCAGGCAGACCCTGGCAGAGCCAAACAGAACCAAACATAGTCAAACTAAGCCAAACAGTGCCTGGCAGATTGAAACAGATCCAAACTGAGACTGGGAGAGACAAACAGAGCCAAACATAGCCAAACACAGGCAAAGAGAGCCAACCAGAGCCTGGCAAAGCCAAACATAGACAAATGGAGCCATTGGAAAACCTAAACAGATGGTGGAAGAACCAAACAGCGCCTTGCAGAGTAAAACAGAGCCAAACGGAACCAAGCAGAACCAAGCTGAGCTAAGCGGAGACAAGCAGAGCCAAACAAAGTCTGGCAGAGTCAAACAGAGCCAAACAGTGTTACACAGAGCCACACAGAGCCACAAAGAGCCAAAGGGAGCCAAACAGAGGCTGGCAGCTCCATACAGAGCCAAGAAGAACCAGGCAGTGCCATACAGAGCCAAACAGAGCGGGGCAGAGCCAACCAGGTCCAAATAGAGCCCAACAGAGCCAAACAGAGCCTGGTATAGGCAAAAGGAGCCAAACAGAGCCAAACAGAGTTCAGCAGATCCATAAAGAGCCAGACACGACCAAGCGGAGCCTGTCAGGGCCAAACAGAGGCAATTGGAGCCAAACAAAGCCTGGCAGGGCCAAACAGAGCCAAACAGAGCCTCCCAGAGCCAAACAGAGCCAAAGGAAGACAAACAGAGTCCAACAATGCCACATAGAACCACACAGAGCCAAAGAGAGCCACACAGAGCCAAAGAGAGCCAAACAGAGCCTGGTATAGGCAAAAGGAGCCAAACAGAGCCAAACAGAGTTTGGCAGAACCAAAAAGAGCCAAACACAACCAAACGGAGCCTGTCAGGGCCAAACAGAGACAACTGGGGCCAAAGAATGCCTGGCAGGGCCAAACAGAGCCAAACAGAGCCTCCCAGAGACAAACAGAGCCAAAGGAAGACAGACAGAGTCCAACAATGCCACATAGAACCACACAGAGCCAAAGAGAGCCACACAGAGCCAAAGAGAGCCAAACAGAACCTGGTATAGGCAAAAGGAGCCAAACAGAGCCAAACAGAGTTTGGCAGAACCAAAAAGAGCCAAACACAACCAAACGGAGCCTGTCAGGGCCAAACAGAGGCAACTGGGGCCAAACAATGCCTGGCAGGGCCAAACAGATCCTCCCAGAGACAAACAGAGCCAAAGGAAGACATACAGAGTCCAACAAGGCCACATAGAACCACACAGAGCCAAAGACAGCCACACAGAGCCAAACAGAGGCTGGCAGAGCCAAAGAGAGCAAAACAGAGCCAAGCAGCACCTGGCAGAGCAAAAAAGAGCCAAACATAGCCTAACTGAGCCTGCCAGAGCCAAACAGAGCCTGGCGGCACCAAACAGAGACAAAGAGAGCCAAACAGAGCCTGGCAAAGCCAAACATAGCCAAATGGAGCCAAACAGAGCCTGCCAGAGCTAAACAGAGCTGAACAGAGCCAAACAGTGCCAAAAGGAAACTGACAGAGCCAAACAGAGCCAGCATTTCCAAACAGGTCCAAACAGAGCCTGATAAAGCCAAACAGTGCCAACCAGTGCCTGGCAGAGCCAAACAGAGCCACACAGAGACAAATAGTGCCGAAAAGAAACTCGCAGTACCAAACAGAGCCACACGGAGCCCAGCAGAGCCAAACGGAGCCTGGTATAGGCAGAAAGAGCCCAACAGAGTCCGGCAGAGCCACAAAGAGTCAAACAGAGCCTGTGAGGGCCAAACAGAGGCAACTGGGGCCAAACAGAGCCTGGCAGGGCCAATCTGAGCCAAACAGAGCCTCCCAGAGACAAGCAGAGCCAAACAAAGTCTGGCAGAGTCAAACAGAGCCAAACATAGTCAAACAGAGCCAAACAGAGCCTGGCAGATTCAAACAGAGCCAAACAGAGCCTGGCAAAGCCAAACATAGCCCAACGGAGCCAAACAGAGCCTGCCAGAGCTAAACAGAGCCAAACAGAGCCAAACAGTGCCAAAGGGAACCTGACAGAGCCAGACGGAGCTGGCATTTCAAAACAGGTCCAAACAGAGCCGGGTAAAGCCAAACAGTGCCGACCAGTGCCTGGCAGAGCCAAACAGAGCCAAACAGTGCCAAAACGAACGTGGCAGAGCCAAACAGAGCCTGGTCTGGGCAAAAAGAGCCCAACAGAGTCCGGCAGAGCCAAAAAGAGTCAAACAGAGACAAACAGAGCCTGTCAGGGCCAAACAGAGGCAATTAGGGCCAAACAGAGCCTGGCAGGGCCAATCTGAGCCAAACAGAGCCTCCCAAAGACAAACAGAGCCAAACAGTGTCAAACTGAGCAAAGCAGAGCCAAACAGAGCCTGGCAGAGCCAAACAGTGCCTGGCAGAGCCAAAGAGAGCGAAACAGAGTCAAGCAGACCCAAGCGGCTACTGGCAGAGCTAAACAGAGCCAAACCAATCCAAACCAAGCCCAACAGTGCGAAACAAAGCCTGGCAGAACTAAAAAGAACCAAACAGAGCCAAACAGAGCCTAATGGAGCCAAAGAATGCCTGGTAGAGATAGACAGAGCCCTACAGGGCCTGGCAGAGCCACACAAAGCTGGGCAGAGCTAAACAGAGCCAAAGAAAGCCAAACAGAGCCCGGCAGAGCCAAACAGAGCCAAACAGACACAAACAGAGCCAAACAGAGCAAAACAGAGCCAAACAGAGCATAACAGAGTCAAACAGACCCAAACAGAGCAAAACAGAGCCAAACAGACCAAAACAAAGTCAATCAGAACCAAACAGAGCCAAACAGAGCAAAACAGAGCCAAACAGAGCAAAACAGAGCCGAACAGACCCAAACAGAGCAAAACAGAGCCAATCAGAGCCAAACAGAGCCAAACAGAGCAAAACAGAGCCAAACAGAGGAAAACAGACCCAAACAGAGCAAAATAAAGCCAAACAGAGCAAAACAGAGCAAAACAGAGCCAAATAGAGCCAAATACAGACTAACAGAGCAAAACAGAACCAAACATAGCAGAACAGAGCCAAACAGAGCCTAACAGAGCAGAACAGATCCAATCAGAGCCAAACAGTGAAAAACAGAGCCAAACAGACCCATACAGAGCAAAACAGAGCCAACCAGAGCAAACAAGAGCAAAACAGAGCCAAACAGAGCCAAAGAGAGCCATTCAGAGCAAAACAGAGCCAAACAGAGCCAAACAGAGCCAAACATAGCCAAACAGAGCAAAACAGAGTCAAACAGACCAAAACAAAGCGATACAGAGCATATCAGAGCCAAACAGAGCCAAACAGAGCAACACAGAGCCAAACAGAGCCAATCAGAGCCGAATATAGCGAAACAGAGCAAAAAGGAGCCGAACTGAGCCAAACAGAGCCAAACAGAGCCAAACAGAGCAAAACAGATCCAAACAGAGCAAAACAGAGCCAAACAGAGCCAAACACAGACAAACAGAGCAAAACAGAGCCAAACAGAGGAAAACAGACCCAAACAGAGCAAAACAAAGCCAAACAGAGCAAAACAGAGCCAAACAGAGGAAAACAGAGCCAAATACAGACTAACAGAGCCCCCAAAACAGAGCCAAAGCCAAACAGAGCATAACAGAGCAGAACAGAGCCAATCAGAGGCAAACAGTGAAAATCAGAGCCAAACAGACCCATACAGAGCAAAACAGAGCCAAACAGAGCAAAACAGAGCCAAACAGAGCCAAAGAGAGCCAATCAAAGCAAAACAGAGCCAAAAAGAGCCGAACAGAGGAAAACAGACCCAAACAGAGCAAAACAGAGCCTAACAGAGCCAAACAGAGCCAAACACAGCCAAACAGAGCAAAACAGAGCCAAAAAGAGCCGAACAGAGGAAAACAGACCCAAACAGACCCATACAGAGCAAAACAGAGCCAAACAGAGCCAAACACAGCCAAACAGAGCAAAACAGAGCCAAAAAGAGCCGAACAGAGCAAAACAGACCCAAACAGAGCAAAAACAGAGCAAAGCAGAGCCAAACAGAGCCGAACAGAGCAAAACAGAGCCAAACAGAGCAGAACAGATCCAGCCAGAGCAAAACAGAGCCAGATAGAGCAAAACAAAGCCAAACAGAGGCAAAGAGAAAGAAACAGAGCCAAACAGAGCAAAACAGAGACAAACAGAGCATAACAGAGCAAAACAGAGCCAAACAGACCCAAACAGAGCGATACAGAGCAAATCAGATCCAAACAGAGCCACACAGAGCAATACAGAGCAAAACAGAGCCAAACAGAGCAAAACAGAGCCAAACAGAGTAAAACAGAGGCAAACAGAGCCAAAACAGTGCAAAACAGAGCCAAACAGAGCAAATTAGAGCCAAACAGAGACAAACAGAGCATAACAGAGATAAACAGAGCGATGCAGAGCAGAACAGAGCCACACAGAGTCAAACAGAGCCACACAGAGCAGAACAAAGTCAAACAGAGCCAAACAGAGCAAAACAGAACCAAACATAGCCAAAACAGAGCAAAGCAGAGCCAAACAGAGCAAAGCAGAGCCAAACAGAGCAAAATACAGCCAAGCAGACCCAAACCGAGCAAAACAAAGCCAAACAGAGTAAAACAGAGCCAAACAGAGCAAAACAGAGCCAAATGGAGCAACACAGAGCCAAATAGAGCAACACAGAGCCAAACAGAGCCAATCAGAGCCGAATATAGCGATACAGAGCAAAACAGAGCCAAACAGAGCAAAACAGATCCAAGTAGAGCAAAACAGAGCCAAACAGAGCCAAACACAGAGAAACAGAGCAAAACAGACCCAAACAGAGCAAAACAGACCCAAACAGAGCAAAATAAAGCCAAACAGAGCAAAACAGATCCAAACAGAGCAAAATAGAGCCAAATACAGACTGACAGAGCAAAACAGAGCCAAACAGAGCAGAACAGAGCCAAACAGAGCCTAACAGAGCAGAACAGAGCCAATCAGAGGCAAACAGTGAAAAACAGAGCCAAACAGACCCATACAGAGCAAAACAGAGCCAAACAGAGCCAAACAGAGCCAAACACAGCCAAACAGAGCACAACAGAGCCAAAAAGAGCCGAACAGAGGAAAACAGACCCAAACAGAGCAAAACAGAGCAAAGCAGAGCCAAACAGAGCCAAACAGAGCCAAACAGAGCAAAACAGAGCAAAACAAAGCCAAACAGTGTCAAACAGACCCAAACAGAGCAAAACAGAGCCAAACAGACCAAGACAGAGTCAAACAGAGCCAAACAGAGCCAATCAGAGCCAAACAGAGCCACACAGAGCCTGGCAGGGCCAAACAGAGTCTCGCAGAGCCTGAAACTGCCTAACCAAGACAGGAAGAACCATGCAGGATCAAACAGTGCCAAAGAGAGCCAGGCAGATCCAAACAGAATCAAGCAGAGCTAAACAGAGGCTGGCAGAGACAAACAGATACAAGCATAGCCAAACAGAGACTTATGGAGCCATACAGAGCCAAACAGAGCCAATCAGAGACTGGCAGAGCCAAGCACATGCAAACAGATCAACACAGAGCCAAGTAGGGTGTTGCAGAGCCAAACGGAGCCTGGCAGAGCCAATCAGAGCCTGACAGAGGCAAACATTGCCGAACAGAGCCAAACAGAGTCAAACAGAGACTCACAGAGCCAAAGAGAGCCTCGAAGAGCCAAACAGAGCCTGGCAACGCCAGACAGAGCCAAACAGAGCCTGGCAGTGCCAAACAGAGCCTGGCAGAGCCAAACATAGACAAATGGAGCCAAACAGAGCCTGGAAAACCTAAACAGATGGTGGAAGAACCAAACAGCGCCTTGCAGAGTAAAACAGAGCCAAATGGAGCCAAGCAGAACCAAGCCGAGCTAAGTGGAGACAAGCAGAGCCAAACAAAGTCTGGCAGAGTCAAACAGAGCCAAACAGGGTTACACAGAGCCACACAGAACCACAAAGAGCCAAAGGGAGCCAAACAGAGGCTGGCAGCTCCATACAGAGCCAAGAAGAACCAGGCAGTGCCATACAGAGCCAAACAGAGCGGGGCAGAGCCAACCAGGTCCAAATAGAGCCCAACAGAGCCAAACAGAGCCTGGTATAGCAAAAGGAGCCAAACAGAGCCCAACAGAGTTCGGCAGATCCATAAAGAGCCAGACACAACCAAACGGAGCCTGTCAGGGCCAAACAGAGGCAATTGGAGCCAAACAAAGCCTGGCAGGGCCAAACAGAGCCAAACAGAGCCTCCCAGAGACAAACAGAGCCAAAGAAAGACAAACAGAGTCCAACAATGCCACATAGAACCACACAGAGCCAAAGAGAGCCACACAGAGCCAAAGAGAGCCAAACAGAGCCTGGTATAGGCAAAAGGAGCCAAACAGAGCCAAACAGAGTTTGGCAGAACCAAAAAGAGCCAAACACAACCAAACGGAGCCTGTCAGGGCCAAACAGAGACAACTGGGGCCAAAGAATGCCTGGCAGGGCCAAACAGAGCCAAACAGAGCCTCCCAGAGACAAACAGAGCCAAAGAAGACAAACAGAGTCCAACAATGCCACATAGAACCACACAGAGCCAAAGAGAGCCACACAGAGCCAAAGAGAGCCAAACAGAACCTGGTATAGGCAAAAGGAGCCAAACAGAGCCAAACAGAGTTTGGCAGAACCAAAAAGAGCCAAACACAACCAAACAGAGCCTGTCAGGGCCAAACAGAGGCAACTGGGGCCAAACAATGCCTGGCAGGGCCAAACAGATCCTCCCAGAGACAAACAGAGCCAAAGGAAGACATACAGAGTCCAACAAGGCCACATAGAACCACACAGAGCCAAAGACAGCCACACAGAGCCAAACAGAGGCTGGCAGAGCCAAAGAGAGCAAAACAGAGCCAAGCAGCACCTGGCAGAGCAAAAAAGAGCCAAACATAGCCTAACTGAGCCTGCCAGAGCCAAACAGAGCCTGGCGGCACCAAACAGAGACAAAGAGAGCCAAACAGAGCCTGGCAAAGCCAAACATAGCCAAATGGAGCAAACAGAGCCTGCCAGAGCTAAACAGAGCTGAACAGAGCCAAACAGTGCCAAAAGGAAACTGACAGAGCCAAACAGAGCCAGCATTTCCAAACAGGTCCAAACAGAGCCTGATAAAGCCAAACAGTGCCAAACCAGTGCCTGGCAGAGCCAAACAGAGCCACACAGAGACAAATAGTGCCGAAAAGAAACTCGCAGTACCAAACAGAGCCACACGGAGCCCAGCAGAGCCAAACGGAGCCTGGTATAGGCAGAAAGAGCCCAACAGAGTCCGGCAGAGCCACAAAGAGTCAAACAGATATAAACAGAGCCTGTGAGGGCCAAACAGAGGCAACTGGGGCCAAACAGAGCCTGGCAGGGCCAATCTGAGCCAAACAGAGCCTCCCAGAGACAAGCAGAGCCAAACAAAGTCTGGCAGAGTCAAACAGAGCCAAACATAGTCAAACAGAGCCAAACAGAGCCTGGCAGATTCAAACAGAGCCAAACAGAGCCTGGCAAAGCCAAACATAGCCCAACGGAGCCAAACAGAGC
>NC_135906.1:14625614-14835245 GCF_964194155.1 Cetorhinus maximus | reverse complement strand
TTGCTCTGTTTGACTCTGTTTGGCTAAGTTTGGCTCTGCTTTGCTCTGTTTGCCTCTGTTTTGCTTTGTTTGACTCTGTATTGCTCTGTTTGGCTCTGTTTTGATCTGTTTGGGTCTGTTTGACTCTGTTTGGCTCTGTTTGGCTATGTTTTGCTCTGTTTGGCTCTGTTTTGCTTTGTTTGGCTCTGCGTTGCTCTTTTTAGCTCTGTCTGGCTCTGTTTGGCTCTGTGTTGCTCTGTCTGGCTCTGTTTAGCTCTGTTTGGCTCTGTTTGGCTCTGTTGTGCTCTGTTTGGCTCTGTTTTGCTCTGTTTTGCTCTGTTTTGCTCTGTTTGGCTCTGTTTTGCTCTGTATTGCTCTGTTTGGCTCTGTTTGTCTCTGTTTGGATCTGCTTTGCTCTGTTTGGCTCTGTTTTGCTCTGTTTTACTCTGTTTTGCTCTGTTTGGCTCTGTTTTGCTCAGTTTGGGTCTGTTTGGCTCTGTTTTGCTCTATTTGGCTTTGGTTGGCTCTGTTTTGCTCGTTTGGCTCTGTTTGGCTATGTTTGGCTCTGCTTTGCTCTGTTTTGCTCTGTTTTGCTCTGTTTGACTCTGTTTTGCTCTTTTTGGCTCTGTTTTGCTCTTTTTGGCTCTTTTTGGCTCTGTTTTGCTCTGTGTTGCTCTGATTGGCTCTGTTTGGCTCTTTTTGGCTCTGTTTGGCTTTGTTTGTCTCTGTTGGGCTCTGTTTTGCTCTGTTTGGCTCTGTTTGGCTCTGTTTTGCTCTGTTTGGGTCTGTTTGGCTCTGTTTTGCTCTGTTTGGCTCTGTTTGGCTCTGTTTTGCTCTGTTTTGTTCTGTTTTGCTCTGTTTGGCTCTCTTTTGCTCTGTTTGGCTCTGTTTTGCTCTGTTTGGCTCTGTTTTGCCCTGTTTGGCTCTGTTTGGCTCTGTTTTGCTCTCTTTGACTCTGTTTTGCTCTGTTTGGCTCTGTTTTGCTCAATTTGGCTGTGTTTGGCTCTTTTTTGCTCTGTTTGGCTTTGTTTGGCTCTGTTTTGCTCTGTTTGGCTATGTTTGGCTCTGTTACTCTGTTTGCAGCACGCAAGCTGGAGGAACAGCACCTCATCTTCCGACTAGGCACTTTACAGCCTTCCGGGCTGAATATTGAATTCAACAACTTTAGATCTTATACTCCCCCTCCCCCCATCCCCACCCCGTTTCTCCCCCCTCCCTTTTTTTTCAATAATTTATATAGATTCTTCTTTTCCCACCTATTTCCATTATTTTTAAATCTAAAACTAAAACTTTGTTAGTCTTTCCACCCCACCCCCACTAGAGCTGTACCTTGAGTATCCTGTCTTCCATTCTTAATTAGCACTTTTCTTAGACAATATCACCACCTTCAACACCTCTTTAATCCTTTTGTCTGTGACATCTTTTGATTATCTGCTCCTATCACTGCTTGCTTATCTCCACAACTTCTCTCTCCCCCCGCACCCCCCCCCACCTTAGACCAGCTTATATTTCACCTTTCTCCTAACTATACTCAGTTCTGCCGAAGGGTCGTGAAGACTTGAAACGTTAACTGATTTCTTCTCCACCGATGCTGCCAGACCTGCTGAGTTTTTCCAGGTAATTCTGTTTTTGTTTTGGATTTCCAGCATCCGCAGTAGCTTTTAGCTTTTTGTTTTTAGAGCTAAACAGAGCCTGGCAAAGCCAAACATAGTCAAGCAGAGCCAAACAGAGCCTGCCAGAGCTAAACAGAGCCAAGCAGAGCCAAACAGTGCCAAAAGCAACCTGACAGAGCCAAGCAGAGCCGGCATTTCCAAACAGGTCCAAACAGAGCCTGGTAAAGCCAAACAGTGCCAACCAGTGCCTGGCAGAGCCAAACAGAGCCACACAGAGCCAAACAGTGCCAAAACGAACCTGGCAGAGCCAAACAGAGCCTGGTCTAGGCAAAAAGAGCCCAACACAGTCCGGCAGAGCCAAAAAGAGTCAAACAGAGACAAACAGAGCCTGTCAGGGCCAAACAGAGGCAACTGGGGTCAAACAGAGCCTGGCAGGGCCAATCTGAGCCAAACAGAGCCTCCCAAAGACAAACAGAGCCAAACAGTGTCAAACTGAGCAAAGCAGTGCCAATCAAAGCCTGGCAGAGCCAAACAGTGCCTGGCAGAGCCAAAGAGAGCGAAACAGAGCCAAGCAGACCCAAGCGGCTACTGGCAGAGCCAAACAGAGCCCAATCAATCCAAACCGAGCCCAACAGCGCCAAATAAAGCCTGGCAGAACTAAAAAGAACCAAACAGAGCCAAACAGAGCCTAATGGAGCCAAAGAATGCCTGGCAGAGATAGACAGAGCCATACTGGGCCTGGCAGCGCCACACAAAGCCTGGCAGAGCTATACAGAGCCAAAGAGAGCCTGGCGGCACCAAACAGAGCCAAAGAAATCCAAACAGAGCATGGCAGAGCCAAGCAGAGCCAAACAGACACAGACAGAGCCTGGCACAGCCAGGCAGAACATCGCAGAACCAAACAGAGTGTCACAGAGCCAAACAGAGCATTGAAGAACCAAACAGAGCCTCACAGAGCCAAACAGTGCCAAACAGAGCGGAACAGTGCCAAATAGAGCCAGGCAGAGGCAAACAGAGCCTAACAGACCCCAACAGAGCCTGGCAGAGCCAAACAGAACATCACAGAGCCTGGCAGAGCCAACAGACCCAAACAGAGACTGGGAGAGCCAAAGAGATCCTGGAAGAGCCAAACAGATCCTTGCAGAGCAAAACAGAGCCAAACGGAACCAAGCAAATCAAAAGTGCGCCAAGCAGAGACAAGCAGAGCCAAACAGAGTCTGGCAGAGTCAAACAGAGCCAAACAGGGTTAAACAGAGCCACACAGAGCCTGGCAGGGCCAAACAAAGTCTGGCAGAGCCTGGCATTGCCGAACAGAGACTGGAAAAGCCATGCAGGGCCAAACAGAGCCGATGTGAGCCAGGCAGATCCAAACAGAACCAAACAGCGGCTGGCAGAGACAAACAGATACAAGCATTGCCAAACATAGATTTACGGAGCCATACAGAGCCAAACAGAACCAAACATAGTCAATCAGAGCCAAACAGAGCCTGGCAGATTCAAACAGAGCCAAACAGAGCCTGGCAAAGCCAAATATAGACAAATGGAGCCAAACAGAGCCTGGTAGCACCAAACAGAGCCTGACAGAGCCTAGCAGACACAAACAGTGCCTGGCAAAGCCTAACCAATCCAGGCAGAGCCAAACCGAGCCTTGCCGAGCCAAACAGAGCCTGGGAGAGCCAAAAAGAGCCAAACGGAGCCAAACAGAGGCAAACAGAGCCAAACAGAGCCTGGCAGAGCCTAACACAGCCTTACAGAGTTTGCTTGAACCAAACAGATCCATGTACAGCCAATCAGAGCCTGGCAGTGCCAAACAGAGCCACACAGTGCCTGGCAGAGCCAAACAGATACAAACAGAGCCAGACACAGCCAACCAGAGATGTGTAGAGCCAAACAGAGCAAAACACAGCCTGGCAGAGCTGAACAGAGCCAAACAGTGCCAAGCAGAGCCAAAAGAGCCAAACATAGCCTGACAGAGCCTGGCAGGCCCAGACAGCACCTGTCAAACCTGGCCGAGCCTAACCCATCCAGGCAGAGCCAAACCGAGCCTGGGAGAGCCGAAAAGAGCCAAACAGAGCCTAGCAGAGGCAAACAGAGTCAAACGGAGTCTGCCAGAGGCAAACAGAGCCAAACAGAGACTGGGAGAGCCAACCAGAGCCAAACAGAGCCGAACAGAGCCTGGCAGAGCCAAGCAGAGCCAAACAGAGTCTGACAGAGCCAAGAAGAGCAGATCAGAGCCAAACAGAATCTGCCAGAGCCAAAAAGAGCCTAGGAGAGCCAAAAAGAGCCAAACAGAGCCTAGCAGAGGCAAACAGAGTCAAACGGAGTCTGGCAGAGCCAAACAGAGCCTAACAGAGACTAAGAGAGCCAACCAGAGCCAAACAGAGCCGAACAGAGCCTGGCAGAGCCAAGCAGCGCCAAACAGAGTCTGTCAGAGCCAAGAAGAGCGGAACAGAGCCAAACAGAATCTGCCAGAGCCAAACAGAGCCTGACAGAGCCAGACAGGGCCTGGCAGAGCCAATAGACCCAATCAGAGACTAGCAGAGCCAAACAGAACCTGGAAGAGCCAAACAGAGCCTGGGAGAGCCAAACAGAGACTGGCAGAGCCGAACAGAGCCTGACAGAGCCTGGCAGACACAAACAGCGCCAGGCAAAGTTTGGCAGAGCCAAACAGATCCAGGCAGTACCAAACAGAGCCTTGCAGAGCAAAACAGAGCCAAACGGAGCCAAGCAGATCCAAACCGGACCAAGCAGAGACAAGAAGAGACAAATACAGTCTGGCAGAGTCAAACAGAGCCGAACAGGGTTAAACAGAGCCAAACAGAGCCACAAAGAGCTAAAGGGAGCCAAACAGTGCCAACCAGAGGCTGGCAGCTCCATAGAGAGCCAAGAAGAACCAGGCAGTGCCATACAGACCAAACAGAGCATGGCAGAGCCAAACAGGTCCAAACAGAGCAATACAGAGCCCAACAGAGCCAAACAGAGCCTGGCAAAGCCTGGCAGAGCCTAACCAATCCAGGCAGAGCCAAACCGAGCCTTGCCGAGCCAAACAGAGCCTGGGAGAGCCAAAAAGAGCCAAACGGAGCCAAACAGAGGCAAACAAAGCCAAACAGAGCCTGGCAGAGACATAGAGAGCCTGGTAGAGTCTAACACAGCCTTACAGAGACTGGTAGAGCTGAACAGATCCAGGTACAGCCAAACACAGCCTGGCAGAGCTGAACAGAGCTAAACAGCGCCAAGCAGAGCCAGAAACAGCCAAACATAGCCTGCCAGAGCCAAACAGAGCCTAGCAGAGGCCAACAGAGTCAGACGGAGTCTGGCAGAGGCAAACAGAGCCAAACAGAGACTGGGAGAGCCAACCAGAGCCAAAAAGAGCCAAACGGAGCCAAACAGAGGCAAACAGAGCCAAACAGAGCCTGGCAGAGCTTAACACAGCCTTACCGAGTCTGGTAGAGTGTCGCGGAAAAACGGAGTGAACACTCAGAACCTGGAACAAAATAAAAACAGAATTACCTGGAAAAACTCAGCAAGTCTGGCAGCATCGGCGGAGAAGAAATCAGTCAACGTTTCGAGCCTTCATGGCCCTTCGGCAGAACTGCAGCATAGTTTCAACAAGGGAGAAATATAAATTGGTTTAAGGTGGGTGGGGGGGGAGGTGGAAGAGACACATTGAGGGTGTGGTGTGAGCAGATAATAATCAAAAGATGTCACAGACAAAAGGGTCAAAGAGGTGTTGAGGTGGTGGTCTTTGTCTGAGAAAAGTGCTAATTAAGAATGGAAAACAGGATATTCAAAGTACAGCTCTAGTGGGGGTGGGGTGGAAAGACTAAAGGTTTTAGTTTTAGATTTAAAAATAATGGAAATAGGTGGGGAAAGAAGAAACTATATAAATTATTGAAAAAAAAGCGGGTGGGGGGGGAAAACGAAACGGGGTGGGGATGGGGGGAGGGGGAGTTTAAGATCTAAAGTTGTTGAATTCAATATTCAGCCCAGAGGGCTGTAAAGTGCCTAGTCGGAAGATGAGGTGCTGTTCCTCCAGTTTGCGTTGGGCTTCACTGGAACAATGCAGCAAGCCAAGGACAGACATGTTGGCAAGAGAACAGGGTGGAGTGTTAAAATGGCAAGCGACAGGGAGGTTTGGGTCTTTCTTGCGGACAGATCGCAGGTGTTCCGCAAAACGGTCGCCCAGTTTGCGTTTGGTCTCTCCAATGTAGAGGAGACCGCATTGGGAGCAACGAATGCAGTAGACTAAGTTAGGGGAAATGCAAGTGAAATGCTGCTTCACTTGAAAGGAGTGTTTGGGCCCTTGGACGGTGAGGAGAGAGGAAGTGAAGGGGCAGGTGTTGCATCTTCTGCGTGGGCATGGGGAGGTGCCATAAGTGGGGGTTGAGGAGTAGGGGGTGATGGAGGAGTCCCTGGTCCATTCCTCCATCACCCCCTACTCCTCAACCCCCACTTATGGCACCTCCCCATGCCCACGCAGAAGATGCAACACCTGCCCCTTCACTTCCTCTCTCCTCACCGTCCAAGGGCCCAAACACTCCTTTCAAGTGAAGCAGCATTTCACTTGCATTTCCCCTAACTTAGTCTACTGCATTCGTTGCTCCCAATGCGGTCTCCTCTACATTGGAGAGACCAAACGCAAACTGGGCGACCGTTTTGCGGAATACCTGCAGTCTGTCCGCAAGAAAGACCCAAACCTCCCTGTCGCTTGCCATTTTAACACTCCACCCTGTTCTCTTGCCAACATGTCTGTCCTTGGCTTGCTGCATTGTTCCAGTGAAGCCCAACGCAAACTGGAGGAACAGCACCTCATCTTCCGACTAGGCACTTTACAGCCCTCTGGGCTGAATATTGAATTCAACAACTTTAGATCTTAAACTCCCCCTCCACCCATCCCCACCCCGTTTCTTTTTCCCCCCCCACCCGCTTTTTTTTCAATAATTTATATAGATTCTTCTTTCCCCACCTATTTCCATTATTTTTAAATCTAAAACTAAAACCTTTAGTCTTTCCACCCCACCCCCACTAGAGCTGTACTTTGAATATCCTGTATTCCATTCTTAATTAGCACTTTTCTCAGACAAAGACCACCACCTTCAACACCTCTTTGACCCTTTTGTCTGTGACATCTTTTGATTATTATCTGCTCACACCACACCCTCAATGTGTCTCTTCCCCACCCCCCCCCCACCCACCTTAAACCAATTTATATTTCTCCCTTGTTGAAACTATGCTGCAGTTCTGCCGAAGGGCCATGAAGGCTCGAAACGTTGACTGATTTCTTCTCCGCCGATGCTGCCAGACTTGCTGAGTTTTTCCAGGTAATTCTGTTTTTGTTTTGTTTTGGATTTCCAGCATCCGCAGTAGCTTTTAGCTTTTTGTT
The DNA here is from genome assembly GCF_964194155.1 of Cetorhinus maximus. NCBI lineage: Eukaryota > Metazoa > Chordata > Chondrichthyes > Lamniformes > Cetorhinidae > Cetorhinus > Cetorhinus maximus. The sequence continues at coordinate 14,828,270 of NC_135906.1, read as the reverse complement.
TTTAACTCAGAACCTGGAGGTTTGTCTAGGAAGTCTTTATTAAAGTCATGATATCACGGAGAGCCTGGTCGCATACAACGGAGTGAACCAGTCTCTGCCTAACACCTCTTTACACACATAGATATAGCAAAAGGTTCATGACAGAAACTTGGGCAATTACAATAGTTTCAAATGGTTTCAAAAAGATAGCGATCAGTGTTAATGGTTTAACGATTAGACAGGACAATGTCAATGGTTTAGCAAATAGACAGGACAATGTCAATGGTTTAGCAAATAGGCAGGACAATGTCAATGGTTTAGCAAATAGACAGTGATAGTTGGTTACATATCCTGGGCAATGCACACACACACACAATAGTTTTTTCTCTTAGATTTTGCCACCATATCTGACATCCGGAGCCCCTTAGTCTGGGGAGGTAGCACTGGCCCTTTGATTTGCTAATTTATGTGCTGGCTGCGTGACTGTTTGGGGACAGTCTACAGTAAATTACATCATACATGTATTTTAAGTTTATTTCTCTCACAAATATAGGTGTATTTTATTTATTTCACAATTATACGTGTATTTTATTTCATTCACAATTATACACATATTTTACTCCTCCACAGTCCCTCCTTGTTAATCTTTTCTTTTAGATTAACACCAGTGAGGAATAATATCTTCATCATCATTTGGGGGTTCATAAGCATCAGGAAAAGGCCAGTCCCTGGCGGGGTAAACTTTCTCTCCCCACCAGTGGGCTTCGCTGGGGCCAGTGCGCATCATTTGGGGAATGATTGGGGCACCCCCTACTCCAGTGGAGACACTATTGATAATCTGGGAGCAGCAAATCCGTAAAGTAACACACGCACAGCACCCTATGATACATGCTATGACTATCCCAATTAAAAAGTATAGCAACCAACTTCCCCAACTGCAAAACCAACCTAATATTGTAGACCACTGAGAATCTTTTTTATAAAAATCGCTCGAACTTTCCCCAGCCTTCTTTATTTCTTGTACCTTGTCCATGACATGCTTTCCCAAGTCAGTGATATTTTCAGAGACATCGGGGACATAAGTGCAGCACTCTGAGCCTATCATAGCACAAGTGCCACCATTTTCAGCTAGAAGGAAGTCAAGGGCCATCCTATTTTGTAATACGGTTAGGCGTAATGCTATCATTTCAGTGGTGCTGGCTGAGATCTGCTTCTGTGTTTTAATCAGAGCATCAGCCGTTGAATTAGCGACTTTTTCAAGCGCAGCTGCCAGGTTGATAATTTCACGTGAATTACGAGCCAGTCCATAAGGGGGCAAAGCAATCATCGAGAATCGTTCAGATTCCAAGATGCCACGGCGATGTAGGCGCCGATGGGGGTGCATATCTGATTTACCTATATGGCGAAGATAGGGATTTAAGTATGCTAGGTAGCAACAGCCACTCCAGGTGGGAGTGGTTTTGTTCTTTTCCGAATTTCCTACAGACATGTTAGAGGAAAAGGACAGCTGAGGCATCCCAGGCAACCAGGGGTAAGCGTTATCTCCACAAACCCAATATGTACCATTAAGAGGGTCTGGTGGATGTTCAGCACTGGCGGGCTTTCGGACAGATAGGCCAAAGATGTATGATACTGCAGTATGACAGGAGCTTCGTCCCAGATCATAAGTGCTGAGTGTAAGGTTGGAACACCAACAGGTGGCGTTTACCGGCTCTAGTGGGGATCTAATTCTAATCCCATGTTCTGTATAGTTCCACCCATTGGCAGGTGGAGAGTGACGGAACCAACCCCTAAACATATTGTGCTGCGGTGTTACAATATCAAAAGTTCGAACGTCAGCATACTCAGTGTCATTTAGAGGAACAGCACGCCAATTACCCGTCTCTCCCCCATGTTGGGGAGTCTGGGCGCATATCCAACAGGCACCCTGTCCTACCTCTCTAGCATAGGTGCGGCATAGAGACAAAAAGGTGTTTGGGTGAGGGTCCCTTGGGCATACTCCGCGGAATATAACAAAGAACAATATCCTATACATAATGCAAGTTAAATCACTTAGTAACAGTTGCTATACTGTCGCCAGACAATGTTTTTTACAGCGGGTGACGTGGATCAAGTCTTCCTTCCCTTCAACCTTCAAAGCTGTCCGAGCTGTTAGCAACACGAGGTAGGGTCCTTTCCTATTTAGATTTTTTACATACACTTGATCACCTGGCTGGAAGGCGTGTATAGGAGTATCTTCTGCGGTCACCTGAGCCTGCCTTACCCTCTCATGCAATTCAGCTGCAGTTTTGCATAGTGCTTGGGCGTAAGCCAAAGTCTGTTCATCGTTCCATACTAAGGCTAATTTTTCGGCACATACAGGGGGCTGGGCTCCGGTAGTCATAGGACGTCCCATAAGAGCTTCATGGGACATTATTCCAGTGGCTCTATTTTTTTCTATTTCGCATAGCATAAAGCACTACTGGGAGTGCTTCTGGCCACGGGACAAACTTTAGACAGGGCGTTTTTTAATTCCCCATTTACCCTTTCTACCATCCCTGAGGACTGTGGCTGGCAGGGAATATGCAATCTCCACTGAAATCCCATAACCTGCACTAAGTCTTTTACTATCTTTCCGGTAAAGTGAGTCCCTCGGTCACTATTTATCCCCATAGGTGTTCCATATCTAGGTATTATTTCTTTCCACAATATTTTCACTACCGTTCGAGCATCATCTTTTCGTGTGGGGTAAGCTTCTACCCATCGGGTGAACATGTCTACTATCACTAACATATACTTATATCCCAAGGCCGGGGGCATATGTACAAAATCAATTTGTAAATTTTCGAAGGGTATCTTGGGCATCGGGAGGTGATCATACTTGGCTGCTGGCCCTTTGTTATTCTGCTGGCAAACTGAACAAGAGCGAGTGATTTTTTGTATGGTTGGGGTTATGCCCGGCGCAAACCATTGTTGGTTAATCGCATGTTGCATCCCTCCTTTGCCCATGTGTGCCTGTGCATGCACTAGGCGACACAGGGGCAAAAACAGACTTCGGGGACATACCACCCGCCCATCTGGATGAAACCAAACACCTTCCTTAGGACTGCATTGTGCCCGCTCCCATATCCGCTTTTCCTGTTGAGTAGAGTTTTGTTGTGCTGTCTGTAGTTCAGAAGACTCTAAAACAGGGATGGGAGGGTGGCTGGAGAGGTACTTGTGTGGCAGCTACTCCTTTGGCTGCCTGGTCAGCGCGGGCATTTCCTTTGGAGACATCATCAGATAAATTAGTGTGTGCTTCACATTTAATAATTGTCAGGCGCTTGGGCAACTGAATTGCTTCGAGGAGGTTTAATACAAGTTGGGAATGCTTGATGGACTTTCCCGCTGATGTAATAAAACCCCGATTTTTCCATGTCTGTCCGAAGTCATGCACAACACCAAAGGCATAGCGGGAATCGGTGTAAATATTGGCTGCCTGATCACCAGCCAGGATGCAGGCTCGGGTGAAGGCAAAAAGTTCCGCTGCCTGCGCTGAAGTGCCAGGGGGCAATGCATAGGCTTCCACAGTGCGGTGCGGGTCCACGATGGCATAACCGGCGAGGAGTAAATAGTCTCTTGGTCGATGAGAAGAGCCATCGGTGTTAAAGATAACATCCGGGTCTAGCAGGGGATCTATCCGCAGATCCTCCCTGGGGGAGGTAGTTCGTTTGACCACTGTGAGGCAGTCATGCTCCGCATCAGTTGAGGGCTCCAGCACAAAGGTGGCAGGATTAATTGCAGGTGATCGGCAGTAGGTGTAATTGGGGTGTGATAGCAAAATTACTTCGTATCCTGTACGTCGTGAGGCAGTAAAATGTTGTGTAGCAGCGGAGTTTAAAAGTAACATGACAGCATGGGGTACTCGCACCTGACAAGGGTGGTCGAGGACCAACGGTAAAGACTTTTCGACCATGGCAGCGGTGGCTGTGATGGCACGGAGGCAGGCAGTCATTCCCAGTACTACAGCAGGGAGAGCCATAGCGTAGTAAGCAACTGACCTCCTTCCTCCTCCCTGGTCCTGTGTAAGCACTCCCGTGGCGATTCCTTCCTTCTCACAGACGTGCAACTGAAAAGGGTGCGCATAGTTAGGTAGCCCCAAAGCCGGGGCTGTTGTTACAGCTGTCTTGAGGGCTCGGAATGCTGACTCCTGTTCTGGAGTCCATTGAACGAGTGCGGGTGCTTCTTTCAGAGTAGCAGCACGGAAGACAGCATCATGCAGGCAATAATCGGGTATCCATTGTCGACAATAGCCAACCATGCCTAGAAAAGAAAGGACTTCCTTTTTAGTCTTAGGAGGGGGTATTCGTAGGATAGCCTGCACTCGCTCAGGTCCTATTTGCCGAGTTCCAGCCTTCAAGGTGAATCCCAGGTACTGGACTTGTGACTGGCAGAACTGTAGTTTAGACCTCGATACCCTGTGGCCTCTTGTAGCTAAGAATTGGAGCAAAGTCACTGAGTCCTCTACACAGTCTTCCAGGGTAGGCAAGGCCACTAAAAGGTCATCAGCATACTATATCAGGGTAGAGTTTCCATTCAGACAGCGTTCTTCCAAATCATATTTCACAGCAGCTGCATACACAGTGGGGCTCTCTGTATACCCTTGGGGAAGCCGTGTCCATGTATATTGTCGTAAAAGCAAACAAATACTGGCTATCAGGGTGGAGAGGGATGGAAAAGAATGCAGAACACAAGTCAACTACAGTGTAAACCGCAGCTTCAGACGGGATAGAGGATAGAATCACATTTACATCGGGCACCACCGGGGCCATGGGAATCACAATGTTATTTACAGCTCGCAAGTCCTGCACAAAACGCCATTCATCTGGCCGTCCAACTTTAGGTATAGGCAGTATTGGTGTGTTACAGGTGCTGACAGTCGGCTTGAGAACCCCTTGCTGGAGCAGGGAGTCTATGACTGATGCGATGCCTGCCTCAGCTTCAGGGGTCAGTCGGTACTGTCGAACGCAGGGCAGCACAACATCCTTTCGTAGTATGACACGGTGGTCCGGGGCGGTGAGCACTCGGCCTACATGAGTATTGTGCAGGGCCCACAAATCACTATTGATTATGTCCAAGGCTGGAGGGCCAACGAGGCTGGGCTGCCCAGGGGGCTGCTGCCGCTGAAATTCAGCAAGAGGGTCGATTAACTGACAGGAAATGCCAGGGAGGTATATTCTACCCTCAGCAGGTCCAAACCACTCAAAAAATCCAATGCATTCAGAGGTAGAGGCCGACTGTAACCGTTTAATCATGGGACCTAGGTGCTTTGCCAGGAAGGGGGGCCGAATAGCCAGTGTCAAGTGGGGCGTTGAATCAAGGTCCATATGGAACAGGGGCTGCTGCCCTGTGGTTAGGTGCACCTGGACGCCTATGCCCGCTTCCCCGAAATAAAGGTAGGGGTCGGGGCTGACGGAGGTTAACTGTCCTGCAAGAGCATTGGCCCTTTGGCGATACTCAGGGTCATCTTTCATTGTAATCCACGCAGTACAGTGTACGCGAGAGTAATACTGCACCACCTGTAACAGGCTTTTCAGTGTCCTAACAGGAGTTAAAAACGGCAGCTTGTCAATTTCCTGCCACCAGCGGCCCATCTTTGCCGCAGAAGGGTTACCCTCAAGTTGCCAGCAGTATAAGGTCGGTTCGAGCTCAGCTTCGGGAGTAAGGAGTAGGGACGTTAACTGATGGGTCTGGGGCGAGGGTACCTCCATATACATGCCCTGAGGGGTACAGTAGATAGTGGCTCCTAACTTGCACAGGGTCTGGCGTCCTAGCAGGGGTAAGGGAGTGGTTGCTGATACTATCAGTGTCTCCTCTACACGGTTGTCTTTTAATGATAAAACAACACATTTCGATAGGGGCTCTGATAAAGGAACCGCAGACATTCCCACAGTCACTACCCTGTTCTGACTAAGGGGCAATCCCAGGGAGGGGGGTACAGAGGACAGGGTAGCGCCAGTGTCCACCAAGGCTCGTAAATGAGTATCTCCTATTCTAAGGGTTGCCATAGGTTGTGCTTCCGAGTCTTGGGAAAGTGATATAACCGCTCCCTGTACCATAACCTCCCTGGGCCCCGCTAATTTTGTGGAAAAGGGTTATTATAAGTAAAAGAGGGAACCGTGGTCATTGGTTGCCTGTGTGACATAGCAGGCTCCTTGGGGGGAGTAGACGGGCAGTCCCTGGCACAGTGCCCTTTCTTCCCGCATTTACGGCAAATGTCTTGGGATTTGTCCTGTCTCAGACCCCTAGCCTGTCCCTTACGTCTGCCCTGTTCCTGACGATAGAATTGGGTCTTTTGTTGTTTGGGGCTCTCCCGGGGGCTAGCAAACAGTCCCTCATGGTCCATATTGACCAAAGTAGTGGTAATTTCGGACCAGCGCATAGTTTGCCCATTTAGATTTCGCATCTTAAAGGCCTGGGCTTGTTGGGGCAGCATACAGTTCATCAGCGTATGAATGGCCAAGGGCCCGTTGCCCTCCAAGGGAACACCTGCATACTCTTCCCAGGTATTACGGAATCTGGCAATAAAATCAGGGGCGCCCTCATCTTTCCTCTGCAAACACCGAGTTACTTCCCCCAGGTCCCCATGTCTCTGTGCTGCCCCCATAATGGCAATTTGTCCCCTCCCTCGCAACCAATGGTCTAAACTTTCATTTCCCGTGTCAGCTTGATCATCATCGGACCGCCAATCCCCATTTTCCCCAGGTGGCACCGGAATGGTATCCCTCAGCGTGGCCCAGGAGCTGCCATAAGCAAATTTTAATAAGGCTTGTAAGTCGCCTGGAAGGAGTTGATAAATTGCACACATTTGCTCCAACCAATTGAGGAAGGCTGGGGGACGCTTAATGGGGTTGGGCGCCTCGGCTACCATGGCGTGAGCCTCAGCTGGGGTCCAAGGTTTAAGTACGGCCATGTCTCCAATCATTATTTTAGGGGCCTGAAATGTATGAGAGGCAGAGTCAGCTGCTATCTGTCTAGAGAGGTTTCGCGTGATAGCTCCATTTAGCCGAGGCGCTTTCTTACATTCACTATCAGATTCCGACCCCCTGAATCGGGAAGGGTGTTTACGCTGGTCGTTAGTTGGGACGGGATTTGATGGTCCCGGACCCGCTTCTGCCTCTGCTCCAGCTCCCGCACCCGGTCTCGCTACTCTATTACACTGTCTCCAAGCCGCTACCATCTCTATTAGCTCTTCTGTCAGGGTATCAGGGAGAGGAGGCGGACAAGGGCTGTCAGAAACGGTCGACATGAGTCTAGGGAACTGGGGATAAGGCCCCAGTAGTCCACAGTTAGTGGGATAAGGCGGAGGGGCAGAGGGGTTTTCAGGCTCTGGACCGGGAGTTTTCTCCTTTAGGATGGTATCAGGGGTACCCCCTCGGTTGGTCGGCGTCTCATTATCAGAAGCCAAACCCTCCTGATTACTCTTTTGTTTGCTACCTCCATCCATTTTTCAAAACAACCCAGCATATAATCAAAATCCCAAGTAGGATCTCTGGCCCCATTTGCAACTCCATCCCACCAGGTCTGGACGAGGGGTATTTTAAAACTGCCGCCATATGGCCATTCCCCTTGTGTCCAGCCATATAAGTCACTACTAAAAGGCACCGCATACCTGTCATCTCCCGTTTCTGTTATAACAACGTCGGCTGGGGACCCCGGGGCGGGGCCAGCGGATCTCCTACCTTCTGCCGAGCCCTGGTTACCATTTTCATACGTTTTTCCGTTCTCTTGCCCATCTTGAAAGTTCCTGATTTGGGTTCTGGCTTCGGTCTGTTTTTGAATTCCCGTGGAGCCGGGGATGCGGCAGATGCCTCTCTGCTGCCACGATTTCCCATTTTATCTGGAAAGGAAACACAATTAAACAGCGCAGCGCATTTTGCCTACCTATGCGCTCACCGGTGTTTAAGAATTCCTCAACAAGTCCTCCAACTCCTTGGGTCATTCAAGTCTTTTCGGTCGGTAGCTACACTTTTTCAAGCACTTCCCCTTTCAGCTAGGATGCTTTTCGTCCCCCTTTCACCTCTCCAACTTAAGAGGTAGCTGGGACGCTATTTAACTGCACTCCCCCTTTCAGCTAGGATGCAGTTCGTATTCTCCCCAATTTAGGAGAGTCTCTCCCTTTCTCCGCGAGGGTTCTTTTTCAGAGATCCGACAGTCCAGGTCTTCAATTACCTCTCCAACTTAAGAGGGCACTGGACTTCAGTCGGATCCCACCTTCGTCGCCATCTGTCGCGGAAAAACGGAGTGAACACTCAGACCCTGGAGGCTTGTCTAGGAAGTCTTTATTAAAGTCGTGATACCACGGAGAGCCTAGTCGCATACAACGGAGCGAACAAGTCTCTGCCTAGCACCTCTTTACACACATAGATATAGCAAAAGGTTCATGACAGAAACTTGGGCAATTACAATAGTTTCAAATGGTTTCAAAAGATAGCAATCAGTGTTAATGGTTTAACAATTAGACAGGACAATGTCAATGGTTTAACAATTAGACAGGACAATGTCAATGGTTTAGCAAATAGACAGTGCTAATTGGTTACATATCCTGGGCAATACACACACACACACAATAGTTTTTTTCTCTTAGATTTTGTCACCGTATCTGACATCCGGAGCCCCTTAGTCTGGGAATGTAGCACTGGCCCTTTGATTTGCTAATTTATGTGCTGGCTGCGTAACTGTTTGGGAACATTCTACAGTAAGTTTCATTATACATGTATTTTAAGTTTATTTCTCTCACAAGTATAGGTGTATTTTATTTCATTCACAATTGTACGTGTATTTTATTTCATTCACAATTGTACGTGTATTTTATTTCATTCACAATTATACATGTATTTTATTTCATTCACAATTATACGTCTATTTTATTCCTCCACATAGGCTCTGCCAGGCTCTATTTGGCTCTGTTTGGCTCCGTTTGGCTGTGTTTGGCTCTGGCAGGCTCTTTTTGTCTCTGACAGGCTCTGTTTGGTGCTGCCATGCTTTGCTGAGATCTGTTTCGCTCTGCCAGGCACTGTTTGGTGCTGTTTGTGTCTGCCAGTCTCTGTTTGGCTCTGCCAGGCTCAGTTTGGCTCTGTTTGGCTCTGCCAGCCTCAGTTTGTCTCTGTTTGGCTTAGTTGGGCTCTGCTTGGCTCTACCAGGGTATATTTGGGTCTTCGGTTCTCTGTGGCTCTGTTTGGCTCTCCCAGGCTCTGCTTGGCCCTGTTTGGCTCTGCCAGGCTGTTTGGCTCTGCTTGGCTCTGCTTGGCTGTGCCAGATGCTGTTTGGCTCTGTTTCGCTCTGTTTGCCTCTCCTTGACACTGTTTGGCACTGTTTTGCTCTGTTTGGCTTTGCCGGGCTCTGTTTGGTTCTGTTGTCCTCTCTTTGCTTCTGTTTGGACCTGCAAGGCTCTGTTTTTCTCTGTTTGCCTCTGTTTGTCTCTGCTATGCTCTGTACCGCTCTGCCAGGCTCTGTTTGGCTATGTTTGGCTATGTTTGTCTCCGTTTGGCTCTGTTTAGCTCTACGAGGCTCTATTTTGCTCTGATTGGCTCTGTTTGGCTCTTCTGGACTCCGTTTGGCACTTTTTGGCTCAGTTTGGGTCTGCCTGGATCTGTTTGGCTCCTTTTGGCTCGGCTTTGCCAGGCTCTGTTTGGTCCTGATTGGCTCTTTTTAGCTCTGGCTCGCTCTTCCAGACTCTGTATGACTCTGTTTGGCCATGCCACACTCTATTTCGCTCTGCTTGGCTCTGTTTGGCTTGGTTTGGTTCTCTTAAACTCAGTTTGGCTCTGCCAGGCTCTGCTTGGCTCTTTTTGGCTCTTCCAGGCTCTGTTTGGCTCTGTCTGGCTCTGCAAGGGTCTGATTGGCTCTGTTTGGCTCTGCTGGCCTCTGTTTGGCACTGTTTGGCTCTGTTTGGGTCTGCCTGGATCTGTTTGGCTCCTTTTCACTCAGCCAGGCTCTTCTTTGCGCTGTTTGGCTCTGCCAGGCTCTGTTTGGTTCTGATTGGCTCTTTATAGCTCTGGCTCGCTCTTCCAGACTCTGCTTGACTCTGTTTGGGTCTGTTTGGCCATGCCATGCTCTATTTTGCTCTGATTGGCTCTGTTTGGCTCAGTTTGGCTCTCTTAAACTCAGGTTGGCTCTGCCAGGCTCTTTTTGGCTCTGCCAGGGTCTGTTTGGCTCTGTATGGCTCTCTTAAACTCAGGTTGGCTCTGCCAGGCTCTGCTTGGGTCTGTTCAGCTCTGCCAGGCTCTTTTTGGCTCTGCCAGGCTCTGCCCGGTTATGCCAAGCTCTGTTTGGCTCTGCCAGCCTCCGTTAGGCTCTGTTTTGCTCTGCCAGCCTCTGTTCGCCTCTGTTTGGCTCTCTTCAGCTCAGTCAGGCTCTGATTGGCTCTGGTTCACTCTATTTGGCTCTTCCAGGCTCTGTTTGGCTCAGTAGGGCTGTGTTTGGTTCTGACTGGCTCTGTTTGGCTCTGCCAGGCTATATTTGGATCTGTTTGGCTCATTTGCACTCTGTTTGGCTCTGACTGGCTGTGAATGGCTCTGCCAGGGCGTATTTGGACCTGTTTGGCTCTCTGTGACTCTGTTAGGCTCTGATTGCCTCTTTTAAGTTCTGGTTTCCTCCGCCCAGATCTGTATGTCTCTGTTTGGTCTGTTTGGCCATGCCAGGCCCTGTTTTACTCTGTTTGGCTCTACCAGGGTCTGACTGGCTATGTTTGACTCTGCTGGCCTCTATTTGGCACTGTTTGGCTCTGTTTGGGTCTGCCTGGATCTGTTTGGCTCCTTTTGGATCTGCCAGGCTCTGTTTGGTTCTGATTGGCTCTTTCTAGCTCTGGTTCGCTCGTCCAGACTCTGTCTGACTCTGTTTGGCTCTGTTTGGCCATGCTATGCTTCATCTTGCTCTGATTGGCTCTGTTTGGCTCAGTTTTGCTCTCTTAAACTCAGTTTGGCTCTGCCCGGCTCTGTTTGGCTCTGTTTGGCTCTCATAAACTCTGTTTGCCTCTGCCAGGCTCTGCTTGGCTTTGTTGGGATCTGCCAGGCTCTTTTTGTCTCTGCCAGGCTCTGTTTGGCTCTGCCAGCATCTGTTAGGCACTGTGTTGCTCTGCCAGACTCTGCCTCTGTTTTGCTCTGTTTAGCTCAGCCAGGCTCTGCTTGGCTCTGGTTCACTCTATTTGGATCTGCCAGGCTCTGTTTGGCTCAGTAGGGCTGTGTCTGGTTCTGATTGGCTCTGTTTGGCTCTGCCAGGGTATATTTGGATCTGTTTGGCTCTTTGTCGCTCTGTTTGGTTCCTCCAGGCTCTGTTTGCCTCTGCTTGGCTCTGCCAAGATCTGTTTACCTCTGTTTGGCTCTGCCAGGTGCTGTATGGGTCTGTTCGGCTCTGCCAGGCTTTGTTTTGATCTGTGAGGCTCTGCTTGGCTCTGCGTTACTCTGTTTGGCTCTACTTGACTCTTCCAGGCTCAGTTTCCCTCTGTTTGGCTATGTTTGGCTCTGCCAGACTCCTTTTGTCTCTGACAGGCTCTGTTTGGTTTTGCTAGACTTTGCTTCACTCTGTCTGGCCCTGCCAGGCTGCGTTTGGTGCTGTTTGGCTCAGCCAGCCTCTGTTTGTCTATGTTTGGCTCTGCCAGGTCTTGTTTGGCTCTATTTGGCTCTGTTTGGCTCTAATTGGCTCTGTTTAGCTCAGCCAGGCTCTGCCTGGCTCTCTTTCGTTCTATTTGTCTCTGCCAGGCTCTGTTCTGATCAGTTGGGCTCTGTTTGGCTCTGATTGGCTCTGCCAGGCTATATTTGGCTCTCTGCAGCTCTGTTTGACTCTGCCAGGCTTTGCTTGGCCCTGCCAGGAGCTGTTTGGCTCTGTTTGGCTCTGCTTGATTCTGTTTGGCACTGTTTGGCTCTGTTTGGCTCTGCCAGGCTGCGTTTGGCTCTCCCAGTCTCTTTTTGGCTCTCTTTGGCTCTGCCAGGCTCTGTTTGCCTCTGTTTGGCTCTGTTTAGCTCAGCCAGGCTCTGTTTGGCTCATTTGCACTCTGTTTGCCTCTGACTGGCTCTGTTTGGCTCTGCCAGGATATATTTGGACCTGTTTGACTCTCTGTGGCTTTGTTTGGTTCCTCCAGGCTCTGTTTGGCTCTGTTTGGCTCTGTCAGGCTCTTGTTGTCTCTGACAGGCACAGTTTCATTCTGCCAGGCTTTGTTTAGCTCTGTTTGGCTCTGCCAGGCGCTGCTTGGTGCTGTTTGTCTCTACCAGGATCTGTTTGGCTCTGCCAGGCTCCGTTTGGCTCTGTCTGGCTCCTCCAGGCTCTGTTGGCTCTGTTTGGCTCTGTTTGGCTCTGGCAGTCTCTGTTTACCGCTCTTTGGCTCTGCCAGGCTCGTTTTGGCTCTGTTTGACTCTGTTTGGAACAGTCAGGCTCCATATGGCTCTGCCAAGCTCTGTTTGGCTCTGCCAGCCTCTGCATGGCTCTGTTTGGCTCTGTTTGGCCCTGTTTGGCTCTGCCAGGGCCTGAATGGTTCTGTTTGGTTCTGAAGCATGTGATTAGCACTATTTGGCTCTGCTTGGATCTGCCTGGATCCGTTTAGCTCTTTCTGGCTCTGCCAGGCTCTTTTTTGCTCTGTTTGTCTCTACCAGGCGCTGCCAGGCTCTGTTTGGCTCTGCCAGTCTCCATTTGTCTATGTTTGGCTCTGCCAGGTCTTGTTTGGCTCTATTTGGCTCTATTTGGCTCTGTTTGGCTCTAATTGGCTCTGTTTAGCTCAGCCAGGCTCTGCCTGGCTTTCTTTTGTTCTATTTGTCTCTGTCAGGCTCTGTTTTGATCAGTTAGGCTCTGTTTGGCTCTGATTGGTTCTGCCAGGCTATATTTGGCTCTCTTTGGCTCTGTTTGGCTCTGCCAGGCTTTGCTTGGCCCTGCCAGGTGCTGTTTGGCTCTGTTTGGATCTGCTTGACTCTGTTTAGCACTGTTTGGCTCTGTTTGGCTCTGCCAGGCTGCATTTGGCTCTCCCAGTCTCTTTTTGGCTCTCTTTGGCTCTGCCAGGCTCTGTTTGCCTCCGTTTGGCTCTGTTTAGTTCAGCCAGGCTCTGCTTGGCTCTTGTTCGCTCTGTTTGGCTCTGTCAAGCTCTGTTTGGCTCATTTGCACTCTGTTTGGCTCTGACTGGCTCTGTTTGGCTCTGCCAGGGTATATTTGGGCCTATTTGACTCTCTGTGGCTTTGTTTGGTTCCTCCAGGCTCTGTTTGGCTGTTTGGCTCTGTCAGGCTCTTTTTCTCTCTGACAGGCACTGTTTCATTCTGCCAGGCTTTGTTTAGCTCTGTTTGGCTCTGCCTGGCGCTGCTTGGCGCTGTTTGTCTCTACCAGGTTCTGTTTGGCTCCGCCAGGCTCAGTTTGGCTCTGTCTGGCTCCTCCAGGCTCTGTTGGCTCTGTTTGGCTCTCTGTGGCTCTGTTTGGCTCTGTTTGGCACTAATTGCATCTGTTTGGCTCTGTTTGGCACTGACTGGTTCTGGTTGGCTCTGCCAGGCTCTATTTGGTGCAGTTTGGCTTTGTTTTGCTGTCTGGCACTACCTGGCTCTGTTTGCCTCTGCATGACACTGTTTGGCTCTGCTTGCCTCTGCCAGGCTCTGTTTGCCTCTGTTTGGCTCTGTTTGGCTCTGGCAGTCTCTGTTTAGCTCTCTTTCGCTCTGCCAGGCTTGTTTTGGCTCTGTTTGGCTCTGTTACGAACAGCCAGGCTCTGTATGTCTCTGCCAAAATCTGTTTGGCTTTGCCAACATCTGCATGGCTCTGTTTGGCTCTGCCAGGGTCTGAGTGGTTCTGTTTGCTTCTGCTACCCTATGTTTAGCACTGTTTGTCTCTGTTTGGATCTGCCTGGATCCGTTTGGCTCTTTTTGGCTCTTCCAGGCTCTTTTTTGATCTGTTTGGCTCTGCCAGGCTCTGTTTGGCTCTGTATGGCTCTCTTAAACTCAGGTTGGCTCTGCCAGGCTCTGCTTGGCTCTGTTTGGCTCTGCCAGGCTCTTTTTGGCTCTGCCAGGCTCTATTTGGCTCTGTCTGGCTCTTCAAGGGTCTGCCTGGCCCTGTTTGGCTCTATAGGCCTCTGTCTGGCACTGTTTGGCTCTGTTTGGGTCTGCCTGGATCCGTTTGGCTCCTTTTCACTCTGCCAGGCTCTTCTTTGCGCTGTTTGGCTCTGCCAGGCTCTGTTTGGTTCTGATTGGCTCTTTATAGCTCTGGTTCGCTCTTCCAGACTCTGCTTGACTCTGTTTGCGTCTGTTTGGCCGTGCCATGCTCTATTTTGCTCTGATTGGCTCTGTTTGGCTCAGTTTGGCTCTCTTAAACTCAGTTTGGCTCTGCCAGGCTCTGTTTGGCTTTGCATGGCTCTCTTAAACTCAGGTTGGCTCTGCCAGGCTCTGCTTGGCTCTGTTCAGCTCTTCCAGGCTCTTTTTGGCTCTGCCAGGCTCTGGTTGGCTCTGTCTGGCTCTGCCAGGCTCTGCCCAGCTATGCCAGGCTCTGTTTGGCTCTGCCAGCCTCTGTTAGGCTCCGTTTTGCTCTGCCAGCCTCTGTTCACCTCAGTTTGGCTCTCTTTAGCTCAGCCAGGCTCTGATTGGCTCTGGTTCACTCTATTTGGCTCTTCCAGGCTCTGTTTGGCTCAATAGGGCTGTGTTTGGTTCTGATTGGCGCTGTTTGGCTCTGCCAGGCTATATTTGGATCTGTTTGGCTCATTTGCGCTCTGTTTGGCTCTGACTGGCTGTGAATGGCTCTGCCAGGGCGTATTTGGACCTGTTTGGCTCTCTGTGGCTCTGTTTGGCTCTGACTGCCTCTTTTAAGTTCTGGTTTCCTCCGCCCAGATCCGTATGTCTCTGTTTGGTCTGTTTGGCCATGCCAGGCCCTGTTTTACTCTGTTTGGCTCTGCCAGGGTCTGACTGGCTCTGTTTGACTCTGCTGGCCTCTATTTGGCACTGTTTGGCTCTGTTTGGGTCTGCCTGGATCTGTTTGGCTCCTTTTGGCTCTGCCAGGCTCTGTTTGGTTCTGATTGGCTCTTTCTAGCTCTGGTTCGCTCTTCCAGACTCTGTCTGACTCTGTTTGGCTCTGTTTGGCCATGCCATGCTCCATCTTGCTCTGATTGGCTCTGTTTGGCTCAGTTTTGCTCTCATAAACTCAGTTTGGCTCTGCCCGGCTCTGTTTGGCTCTGTGGGGATCTGCCAGGCTCTTTTTGTCTCTGCCAGGCTCTGGTTGGTTCTGTCTGGCTCTGCCAGGCTCTTTTCAGCTCTGCCAGCCTCCGTTAGGCTCCGTTTTGCTCTGCCAGGCTCTGTTCACCTCTGTTTGGCTCTCTTAAACTCAGGTTGGCTCTGCCAGGCTCTGTTTGGCTCTGTTCAGCTCTGCCAGGCTCTTTTTGGTTCTGAAGACTCTGGTTGGCTCTGTCTGGTTCTGTCAGGCTCTGCCCGGCTCTGCCAGGCTCTGCCCGGCTCTGCCAGGTTCTGTTTGGCTCTGCCAGGCTCTGTTTGCCTCTGTTTGGCTCTCTTTAGCTCAGCCAGGCTCTGATTGGCTCTGGTTCACTCTATTTGGCTCTTCCAGGCTCTGTTTGGCTCAGAAGGGCTGTGTTTGGTTCTGATTGGCTCTGTTTGGCTCTGCCAGGCTATATTTGGATCAGTTTGGCTCTTTGTGGCTCTGTTTAGTTCCTCCAGGCCTTGTTTGGCACTGCTTGGCTCCTGCTAGGCTCTGTTATCCTCTGCTTGACTATGTTTGGCTCTGCCAGGTGCTTTATGGCTTTGTTCTGCTCTGCGAGGCTCCATTTTGCTCTGTTTGTTTCTGTTTGGCTTTGTTTGGCACTGTTTGGATCTATTTGGCTTTGCCAGGCTCTATTTGGCTCTGTTTGGCTCCGTTTGGCTGCATTTGGCTCTGGCAGGCTCTTTTTGTCTCTACCAGGCTCTGTTTGGCTCTTTCAGGCTCAGTTGGCTCTGTTTGGCTCTCTGTGGCTCTGTTTGGCTCTGTTTGGCACCAATTGCATCTGTTTGGCTCTGTTTGGCACTGACTGGTTCTGGTTGACTCTGCCAGGCTCTATTTGGTGCAGTTTGGCTTTGGTTTGCTCTGTCTGGCACTACCTGGCTCTGTTTGGCTCTGCGTGACACTGTTTGGCTCTGCTTGCCTCTGCCAGGCTCTGTTTGCCTCTGTTTGGCTTTCTTTGGCTCTGCCAGGTGCTGTTTGGCTCTATTTGGCTCTGCCAGGCTCTGTCTGAATCTGTCAGCCTCTGTTTGGCTCTGTCTGGCTCTGTCAGGTTCTGCCCGGCTCTGCCAGGTTCTTCCCGGCTCTGCCAGGCTCTGTTTGGCTCTGCCAGCCTCCGTTAGGCTCAGTTCTGCTCTGCCAGGCTCTGTTCACCTCTGTTTGGCTCTCTTTAGCTCAGCCAGGCTCTGATTGGCTCTGGTTCACTCTATTTGGCTCTTCCAGGCTCTGTTTGGCTCAGAAGGGCTTAGATTGGTTCTGATTGGCTCTGTTTGACTCTGACAGGCTATATTTGGATCTGTTTAGCTCCTCCAGGCTTTGTTTGGCACTGCTTGGCTCTGCTAGGCTCTGTTTGCCTCTGCTTGGCTATGTTTGGCTCTGCCGGGCGCTGTATGGCTTTGTTTTGCTCTGCGAGGCTCTATTGTGCTCTGTTTGGCTCTGTTTGTTTCTGTTTGGCTCTGTTTGGCACTGTTTGGATCAATCTGGCTCTGCCAGGCTCTATTTGGCTATGTTTGTCTCTGTTTGGCTGCGTTTGGCTCTGGCAGGCTCTTTTTGTCTCTACCAGGCTCTGTTTGGCTCTGCCAGGCTCAGTCTGGCTCTGTCTGGCTCCTCCAGGCTCTGTTGGCTCTGTTTGGCTCTCTATGGCTCTGTTTGGCACTAATTGCATCTGTTAGGCTCTGTTTGGCCATGCCACGCTCTATTTTGCTCTGATTGACTCGGTTTGGCTCTCTTAAACTCAGTTTGGCTCAGTCAGGCTCTGTTTGGCTCTGTACAGCTCTCTTAAACTCAGGTTGGCTCTGCCAGGCTCTGCTTAGCTCTGTCTGGCTCTGCCAGGATCTTTTTGGCTCTGCCAGGCTCTGTTTGGCTCCGTCTGGCTATGCAAGTGTCTGATTGGCTCTGTTTGGCTCTGCTGGCCTCTGTTTGGCACTGTTTGGCTCTGTTTGGGTCTGCCTGGATCTGTTTGGCTCCTTTTCGCTCTGCCAGGCTCTGTTTGGCTCTGTTTGGCTCTGACAGCCCCTGTTTGGCTCTGTGTGGCTCTGTTTGGCTTTGTTTGGCACTGATTGCGGCTGTTTGGCTCTGTTTGGCGCTGATTGGTTCTGGATGGCTCTGCCAGGCTCTGTTTGGTGCAGTTTGGCTTTGTGTTGCTCTGTCTGGCACTACCTGGTTCTGTTTGGGTCTGTTTGGCTCTACCAGACTCTGTTGGGCTCTGATTGGCTCTTTTTGGCTCTGCCAGGCTCTCTTTGGCTCTGTCTGGCTCTCTTAAACTCGGTTTGGCTCTTCCAGGCTCTGCGTGGCTCTGCTTTGCTCTGCGAGGCTCTATTTTGCTCTGTTTGGCTCTGTGGGGCTCTGTTTGTTTCTGTTTGGCTCTGTTTGGCACTGTTTGGATCTATTTGGCTCTGCCAGGCTCTATTTGGCTCTGTTTGGCTCTGCCAGGCTCTTTCTGTCTCTGACAGGCTCTGTTTGGCTCTGCCAGGCACTGTTTGGTGCTGTTTGTGTCTGCCAGTTTCTGTTTGGCTCTGCCAGGCTCAGTTTGGCTCTGTTTGGTGCTGCCAGGCTCTGTTTGGCTCTGCCGGGTTCTGTTTAGTGCTGCCAGCCTCGGTTTGTCTCTATTTGGCTCTGCCAGGCTCTGTTTCGCTCAGTTGGGCTCTGTTTGGCTCTGATTGGCTCTGTTTGGTTCTCTGTGACTCTGTTTGGCTCTGCTAGGCTCTGCTTGGCCCTGTTTGTCTCTGCCAGGCTCTGTTTGGCTCTGTTTGGCTCTGCTTGACTCTGTTTGGCACTGTTTGGCTCTGTTTGGCTCTGCCAGGTTCTGTTAGGCTCTCCCAGTCTCTTTATGGCTCTGTTTGACTCTTTTTGGCTCTGCCAGACTCTGTTTGGCTCTGTTTGCCTCTCTTTGGCTCTGTTTGGACCTGCCAGGCTCTGTTTGGCTATGTTTGGCTATGTTTGCGGCTCCCTCCACTCCACAGACATGGAAAACCCTCAGCCTCAGCTGGAATGGGTGGGGGCACCTGGGTTGTTGTGGGGCGGAAGAGTTCCTCATCCAATACCTGAGCTCCATGAACCCTCTCCCCAACCCTCGGTGATACATGGTGGAGGGTCAGGGTTAGGGGCGGGGAGCGCAGTGCTTGTGGAGAGAGAGGAGGGGTGAGGCCTTGCTGGAAATGAAGTGGTGAGAGGAAAAGAAACTGTAAACAGGAAATCCAGAGGTCCATTTAGGGGCCATCAGCCCTCCAAGGCACCTGGATGTTTATTTCAGCTCTCTTTCAGTTCCCAAGTGACACTCTGTGTTCATGCTGTTCTTTCCCAGGCCCCCCTTCCCAGCTGATAAGAGCTTCTTTATGTATTCATAGTAAGTTCTTGTCGTCATCTACTGAGGTCTGAGTAAAGTCACAGTGTACATCCTGTGCCTGAACTGTACTATCCCTGAGCAGCGCAGCACTTTCCCCAAGGGGGAAAGTGTCTGACATTCCAAGAGCTATAAACTCACTTTGCTTTCCCAATGGTTCATGTGGATTCCTTCATCGTTTCTATTTATTTGTGGTTTTTTGGGACACGTTTCTGGGTGTACGCGGTTACAGAGTTACCACGCTCTTCAGGTGTCAGCATTCAGCCCTCAGGCCAACTAGCAGAGCAAAGCTCCCTTAACTCTCCCCTCTCCCGGCAGCAGGTCTCAGCTAATTTATGGGCAGAATTTTGCCTTCATTGGGCGGGCTCAGCGGTGGGAGGGGGGCCGGCCGGAGCGGTCAGGAAGCCAACCGCAGCCCACAATTGGGGCTGGGCTGCGATTTCACGCTGGGCGAGCCAATTAAGGCCCGCCCAGCATGAATGCCAGCTGGCAGGACCTCCGAGAAGGACTCCCGTGCGCACCCACCGGGCGAAATATCACCCGACGTCGGGGTGGTCACCCGCTGTCATCACGGGTCATTTTACGCTCGTTTGGGTTAGGCACGTGCCCATCCGACAAGCGGAAAATTCTGCCCTATGTGGCTGTGAGTTCCACATTCTCTCCATTCTCTGGGTAAAAAAGCCTTCATCTGAATTCCTTATTTTATTATTGGCGGCTGTTTCACATTTATAACCCCTAGTTTTGGTCTCCACTGGAAAGGTGAACATTTTCTCTCCGTCATCCCTATCAAACCCTTTCACAGTTTCCTATCAGGTCACCCCTCAACCTCTCCTTCTCTAGAGTAAAGAGCTCTGGCCTGCTTGGCCTTTCCTGATGGGTATACCCTCTCCGTCCTGATATCAATCCGGTGATCCTTCTCCAGTGCCTCTGTTTCCTTCTCCAGGGCTTGAACACAAAAAATGAAGGCTGACACTCCAGTGCAGTGCTGAGGCAGTGCTGCACTGCCAAAGGCGTCGATCATATTTCGGGTGGGATGTTAAGCTGAGATGCTGTCTGCCTGTCAGCGGGATGTAAAAGATCCCATGGCGCGATTTTGAAGAAGAGCAGAAGAGCCCCCAATCCCTTCATTTATTGGTGTTTTTTCCCAAGCCCCCAGTGTTGCGTAGGCCTGTCAAAGTGCTCCCCCTGCAATTCTCTCAGGTCTCTACAGCTCTGTTCCTTGTTTGCCAGTGAGTCTCACACACGGTTGCTTCAGGTCAGCTAATTGATCCGGATAATTGAGTTTTCAACATATCAGGTCACAGGGAAGCAGCAGATCTGGCGGGATGGAGAAATATAAAAGAATCAGGGAAAAGATTTACCTTTGAAGGTGGCAGGACAAGCTGAGAAGCCACCTTCTTTCGGGATGCTTGGTTCATTTACGGCAGCGGGATTTTACATTCCCGCCAAAGTCAATGGAATTTAGAACGGCTCGCCGCGTTTTACAGACCAGTCCCTTCGTGACAGGGCCGTAAAATTCTGGCCATAGGTCGGAATCGTCCCAGATTCGCACTAAGAGTGGTTGCGGGTGGGCCTGGTAGGTAGACACCTGCCCGTGAACCCCACCTAAAAGTGATGTGGTGCTGCCTGCGAAGCCTGGCGCTGATGGCCGTGAGTGCTGCCCGAAGCAAGATAGGCAAACAGATCTCGAAATCCCGGGCGAAGCAGAGTTCACCAGGTGCACCTCACTTATGTACAGCTGTGAAACACTCCAACGTGCTTAAATCATCCAGCATGGGGGGGGTGATTCGGGCAAGCTGGGCTTATATGCAGTATAATAATAATAATGATGATAATAATAATAAATAATAATATTATAATGATATGCAATGAGGTTCACGACATCTGATGGCGGGCAGCACAGCCCACCATTGACGGGCTGGGCGGACGATTGCAAATTGGTTTCACGACATAGTGAAACCTATTTTTGGCCTTCTCACCATATTGCCCGCTCATGCCGCCAAACATGCCCAATGCCAGCGGGCATGGAAACTTCCGCCCATAGGGTACAAAAGCAAAGGAGTTATGCTAAGCCTGTATAAGTTACTGGTTAGGCCCCAGCTGGAGTATTGTGTCCTAATTCTGAGCATCACACTTTCAGAAGGATGTCAAGGCTTTGGGGAAGGTGCTGAAGGGATTTACTAGAATTGAACCAGGGGTTTGAGCTATGTGGAAAAGCTGTTCTCCTCAGAGCAGAGAAGTTTGTGGGTCAATTCAATAGGGACATTCATAAGTATGAAGGGCTTTGATAGAGTAAATAGGGAGAAACTAGCCAGAGAGACACTAGCCAGAGGACACAAATTTCACAAAATTGGCAAAAGAACCAGGCAAGAGGTGAGGAGAAAAACATTCCTACAGTGAGTTGTTCTAGTCTAGAATGGGCTGCCTGATAGGCTGGTGGAGGCAGATTCAGTAGTGACTTCCTAAAGGGAATTAGGAAACACTTGAAAAGCAAACATTTGCAGGGCTGTGGGGAACGAGCAGGGGAGTGGGGCTAATTGGATAACTCTTTCAAAAGAACCAGCACAAGCACAATGGGCAGAGTAGCCTACCAGCTTTTAATTTCCAGATGTTTAAGAACTGCATTCATATTCTCAAACTGCCACAGTGGGATTTCAACTCATGTCTTCTGTTTGCTGGTGCAGTAACACAACCACTAAACAGCCAGACACTGGATACTATTCCATGACTTGCAAAGTTTGTTCCTGACTACATCAATGAGACGAATGCCCAGTTAATCTGTTTTTGCGATGTTCGCTGAGCGATCGGTGTTGGCCAGGACACCAGGGAGAACTCTCCTGCTTTCCTTTGAATAGCGCCATGGGATCTTCAACACTTGCCCCGAACTTGCAAAGGTAACTAAACCATCGCTGAGCAAATCCAACTTTGGTTTAAAGTTTTGTGATTTTGAATGTCTACTTAAGGAGGTGGTGTGGGACGAGAGACCCATTGCTCCTTGAGATCCACCACTCAAGGATGGGCTTGCAGGACCACTGTTGGCCAACAGAGGGACGAACCATTTGTTTCCATAGCTCCACTGGGCCCCCTATTGGCAAATCTCAGGTATTGTAGCAGTGGGAGTGAATCTGAAGGAAAGGAAGAGGATTCTTTGACTAAGGGGAGAACACTTTAATGGGGTCACCCATTTAAGACAGAGATGAGGAGGAATTTCTTCTTAGAGTAGTAAGTCTATGGAATTCTTTACCGCAGAAGGCTGTAGAGGCTGGGTCATTAAGTATATTCAAGATTGAGATCGACAGGTTTTTAATCAGTAAGGGACTCAAGGGTTATGGGGAAAAGGTAGGAAAGTGGAGTTGAGGATTGTCAGGTCAGCCATGATCTCATTGAATGGCAGAACAGACTCGATGGGCTGAATGGCCTACCTCTGCTCCTACGTCTTATGGTGTTATGTTTGACAGTTGAAGAAACTCACAGTGAAATATTAAATCCTAATCCCAGTGAGTGATGTATCAGCACTGGGAGTGCATTTATATCCATGAACCATTTGTGAAACAGCTTGCAGATTTTTGGCACCTTTCATGATCTCAGGCCGTCCCCAAAGTGCTTAACAGCCAACGAGTTACTTTGGAAGAATAGTCACTAGGCAACACAGCAGCCAATTGCAGCACAGCAGGATCCCAAAAGTGGCATCTGGGGAACAATCTGCTTTTGGAGATGTGACTAGAGGTGGGAATGTTAACCAGGACCCTGAGGAGAACTAACCTGCTTGTTGTTTAGCACCATGGGATCTTTAACAGAAAGACCAGGCCTCGGCTTAACAGCCCATCACGAGGATGGCGCATCTGGCTCTCAGTAAAGTTCACCTCAGTGCCTGTGATCTTTAACACCTGTACAGCAGACACATGGGAACACCGCCACCTGGAAGTTCCCCTCCAAGCCACACACTATCCTGACTTGGAAATATATCGCCGTTCCTTCACTGTCGCTGGATCAAAATCCTGGAACTCCCTCCCTAACAGCTCAGTGGGTGTACCTACACCACATGGACTGCAGCAATTCAAGAAGGCAACTCACCACCACCTCTTCTCAAGGGCAATTAGGGATGGGCAATAAATGCTGGCCTAGACTGTGACGCCTACATCCTACGAACGAATAAAAAAAACTTCCTGTTTATGTAAATGGGGGTAAGTGCCTCTTTATCCTACAAAGTAAATTCATTGGAAAAGAAAGTTACCACTGAATCTGCATCCAGCACCCTTTCAGACAGTGCCTTCTAGACCCTAACAACTCACTGCGTGAAAAAGCTTATCCTCATCTTCCAGCCAGTTACATCCTCCCTGAAGTATTCTACCCAGAACTGATCACAATATTCCAGGCCAGAAAATGCTTCTGTAAAATATAAAATAAATAATCATACAGAGTAACATAAAGTATATCTCCCCTTGTTTCTCAACTTTGGACTGTCTTTATTTCAACTACTGCGTCATACTTTAAAACAATGCCCTTCATTCTGGATAAAAGCAAAATACCGTGGATGCTGGAAATCGGAAACAAAAACAGAAAATGCTGGAAAAACTCAGCAGGTTTGGCAGCATCTGTGGAGAACGAAACAGAGTTATCGTTTCAAGTCCATATGACTCTCCTTCAGAGCTCCTGAAGAAAGGTCATATGGACTTGAAACGTTAACTCTGTTTCTCTCTCCACAGATGCTGCCAGACCTGCTGAGTTTTTTCCAGCATTTTCTGTTTTCTCCCCTAGTTCCGGACTCACCCACAAGAGGAAACATCCTTTCCACGTCCACCTTGTCGAGACCATTAAGGAAAGGATGTTTCCTCTTGTGGGTGAGTCCAGAACTAAGGAGCACTCTATTGAAATCAGAGGTCACCCTTTTAGGAGAGATGAGGAGAATTTTTTTCTCTCAGAGAGTTGTGCGACTTTGGAGTTCTCTGCCTCAGAAGGCGGTGGAGAGGGGTCATTGAATACTTTTAAGGCAGAAGTAGATAGATTCTTGTTAGGCAAGGGAATCAAAGGTTATCAGGGGTGGATGGGAATATGGAAATCGAAACACAAACAGACCAGCCATGATCTTATTGAATGACGGAGCAGGCTCGAGGGGCCGAATGGCCTACTCCTGCTCCTATTTCATATGTGAGGTCAGATTTAATAATACAACTTTGAAATTTTAACACGTGAGGCTTAAGTTAAAGAAATGTAAGAATTTGCAGAACTAATTTGTCTTCCCTGTTTTGTGAAACATTAAAGTTGACCATGAAGGGCCATTAATGTATTTCCTAATCCCAGGGCAGTGTTATCTTTCCTATTGTCCTCAAGCCTTGGAACGAGAACCTGTTGGTGCCAAAGGCTCTCGTCGAAGTGACCAATCTGCATAACACCAACAACAATGGGTCAAATTGCTCTAGGCTACCTCAAAACCCACAGGAAAGTGCTTCACTTCCTGTTCCTGCTAAGTGAATTGTTGCAAATGAAAGAAAATGCAGAGGGTTTATACCGTATATAACACACTGGGAGTGAACAGTCTGGAGGGTTTGGAGCATGCAAAGGAAAACAGCTTTACCATCATGAGAATCAGCGGCTACTTGTCATTTCTAGGTAAAAAGCATTTATTAGATGTCTTTCGATTACTCTCTTCCCTTCCTCAGAAGGAAAAAAATCAGTAAAAATTGGGAAATAAGAGTACTGGCTTGAACTGTATTTTCCTTCTGGATCCTCTCCCCATTCCCCATTCGCTCTCCTCCCCATCTCTCCTCTATTCCCTGCCTCTCCTCCAGGGCCCTGGACAGGAGGCTGGGGCACGTGCCTTTGGGGGGGCCCGGACTCAGGCGGCAATGCCCCCTCTCTCAAGTGGCCGCCTCACACCTCAATGTGTTTGCAGACAAGCGCACACTGAGCACTCCACTCCGGGGCAACGTTCTGTAATATAAAGGGTTACTGGAGCAAGAGCCCGAATCTGCGTGGCTACTTTTTTAGAGCCAGGGTACAGCCTGGGTGATGTAGTCTCCCCCTGATCACGGTCTCACCCTATCGCACAGGCGCCAGCCCACTAAAGCACTCCAGGAGTCAAGGTGACAGAGCAGGCCGGGGAGGCCAGGAGGGGCAGGAACTGCAAGGCCTGAGGCAGCTGGAGGGCTAGTCAGGGCCGAGGGAAAGCGTGTCTTGCCACCTTCACAGCCGCTCTTAACTCCTCCTCACTGAGAAAATTTCCAAACCTCCAGGGCCCAAGGGGTGAGTGAGTGTCCGTTGTGAAAGACCAAAGCAGGACATAAACTGTGTAGTTTCTAGCACCCTCAACTAGAAAAGGATATAAAAGTTATAGAAAAAGGCCACTGTAGGTTCACCAGGATATTATGAAGAATGAGGAGGCAAAATTAGGAAGAGAAGCTTGAAATGTTTGGGCTTTTTCATGAAAACTGCAATGAGTGAGAGAGAGTGAGTGTGTGTGTGTGTGAGAGACAGAGAGTGAGTGTATGTGTGAGAATGAGTGACTGAGCGTGAGTGAGTGAGAGTGTGTGTGTGTGAGAATGAGTCTGTCTGTGAGACAGTGAGTGTGTGAGACATGATTGAGTGTGTGTCCATGGGAGTGAGAGAGAGAATGAATGTGTGTGAGTGAGGGTGTTTGTGAGAAAGAGTGTGTGTGTGAGAGAGTGAGTGAGTGTGTGAGAATGAGTGAGTGCATGTGTCAGGATGAGTGTGTGTGCAAGAGAGAGTGAGTGAGTGTGTGTGTGAGAGAGTGTGTGTGAGACATGATTGAGTGTATGTGTGTGTGCGTGTTTGTGTGTGTGAGTGAGAGAGAGAGAGTGAATGAATGTGTCTGAGAGTGAGTGTGTATGTGAGGGAGTGTGTGTGAGAAAGGGAGAGTGGGTGTGTGAGAGAGTGAGTGGGTGTGTGAGAGAGTGAGTAGTGTGAGAGAGTGAGTAGTTGAGAGTGAGTGAGTGCATGTGTGAGAATGAGTGTGTGTGAGAGACAGAGTGAGTGTGTGTGTGAATGCGTGTGCACGTGTGGCAGGGTGTGAATATATATGTGAAAGAGTGAGTGAGTATGTGAGTGTTTGCGCGTGTGTGAGAGAGAGTGTGTGTGTGTGTATGTGTATTTGTGAGTGAAAGTGAGTGAGTCTGAGAGAGTGCATGACTGAGTGAATGAGAATGAGTGTGTGTGTGTGTTTGCGTGTGTGCGTGATAGAGAGAGAGTGAGTGAATGAGTGTGTGGAATGAGTGAGTTTGTATGTGTAAGTGTGTGTGAGTGTGTGTATGTGTGTGTTGTGTGCTTATGAACCCTGAGACTGGGAGTGAGCCAGACACACACACACACACAGACACACGCACACACAGGCTGCTTAGTGTGGGGACATGTACACACTTGATCTCCCCCTTATTCCTCCTCCCTCCCCAAAAAAACCTCTCCACACACCTCGCTGGTGAGGAGGAAAACCTGGGGGAATGCTTCTGACTCCCACTTTTGTATGAATTTCGACGAGGCCTGCTCGGAGAGTGTGCACCAGAGACGAACGTAAGGTCGGTGTCGGTTAAACCCAACTCCTTAGCTCAGCCCAGCCCCTTCCCCCTTCCCTGGTGACCAGGACTTGGGGTCTCATCTGTCTCTCTCTCTAGCTCTGTGAATAGGCAAAAGAAAGGTTTTGTTGGTTAGTCCTGCTGCTTGACACTTTTTAATGGTCATTTTTATCAATTACTCATTTATTAAATGCTCAATTTATTGCTTTGGCATTGTTGCTTAAGCTTTCTTCTCAACTTAACACCTTTTTTCACATTTAACGTTGTGCCAAACCAGATCTCAGGCAGCTGCTGATGGGTTTCTTGCTGAAGGGGAACGAGAGGCTCACAAGAGCCTGTTTGATTTTTGGAGGGCTAGCAAAAGGGGTTACTTTGTTCCAAGAGAAATGGGAAGTGTTAGAAATGCTCAGCATGTCTGGCGGCATCTGTGCAGAGAGGAACAGAGGTCAGTGACCTTTCATCAGAACTAAAGAAGATCATGGACCTGAACCGCTAACTGGGTTTCTCTCTCCATTGATGGTCCCTGGCCTGCTGAGTATTTCCAGAATTTTCTGTTTACATTTCAGATCTCCAACATCTGCAGTACTTTGGTCGCCTATTATTTGCTCCATGATGGGCATTTGTAAGTGTGATTAGTTTCAATTTAAAATGAGAACATATTTATCACTCAGTGCAATGTGTAATTTTTCTGTTAATAAAGCCCACTTGTGTGGAGAGAAATAGCACATTATTGCAGGTGAATTGGTTGGCACAAATTTATTGGAAGGGTTCTGCCATTTTTAAACTTGGAAGTGAAACCAGGTGTCATGCGCCAATAGAATATGTCACTGTTGGTTCAAGATATTCTCACTTGTACATAGGATTGTTGTTTGTGGTGCTTGTAGGGTTCAAGTCTTTTGGATGTTGCTGTCCAAACATTGCACAGGGCCAGGTTCAAAGGAGTGGAGCTGGTTGCATGATATGAATGACCAAGTCGTGTATAATTGGCTGACAAAGCCGTGGTTGTAAAGTCTATCATACGGAAACCTAAGCTCTCGATGGACTTTATAAATAGAGGCATAGAGTACAAAAGCCAAGAAGTTTTGCTAGACCTACATGAAACAGTTCAACCTGACTGTGACAATGGTTCCCAATTCTGGGCACCTGAAGGATGTGAGGGGTGGGTTAAAGGAGGGTGGGAGGAGGGGCCCGGAAACAGGAGAAGCACCAGGTTCCATGATTTCTCTCCCTGGCCATGCTCTACTCTCCATTTTGCCTTCTCTCCCCTCCTCTTGCATCCATGCCCTCATCTCCTCTCCTCCTTACCATCCTCCCTTTCTTCTCCCTTTCTCCTCTTTTCATTCTCCTCCCTTCCCCTCCCCAACTCTCCCCTTCTCTCCTCTCCTCCCTTTCCCACCTCCCATCCCTTTTTCTCTCACCTCCTGCCTCTTCACCTCTCCGCTCTTCTTCTCCTCTCCTCTCTTCCACTCCTCTCCTCTCCTCCTCTCTATAATTTCCTCCCTTCCTTCCCTCCCCTCATGACCACTTTCCTCTTCTACTCCCCACTCCCCTCCTTCTCCTGTTCCTCTCTCACATCTCACTCTCTATTCTCTGCTGAAGGCAGACTCTTAGCGAATATCTTTTCACAGATGCCAGCAGCCCTCTGGTGTCTTGATTAATTGATCTTTTATCAAGCAGGAAGCTACAGAGTGAAGATTGTTGGGTATTTAATCATGTGAGACATCACAACTCACCAAATTCTGTCCGCACCCAATGTTCATCTATATTCACTGATCTGGGACAGAAATTGTAGCTTATTTCTCTACTCCTGGGGGTTTGAAATCTAACGCTCCAATCACTACTCCAGCTATCTCATTAGAGACCAAGAATCAAATCCTATCTTTATGGGGTGGATAATACACTGTCCCCATCCAACACACCCAGGATAGGTACAGCACGGGGTTAGATAGAGAGTAAAGCTCCCACTGCACTGTCTGCATCAAACATTCCCAGGACAGGGACAGCACAGGGTTAGATATAGAGTAAAGGTCCTTCTGCACTGTCCCTATCAAACATTCCCAGGATAGGTGCAGCACGGGGTTAGATACAGAGTAAAGTTCCCACTACACTGTCCCCATCAAACACTTCCAGGACAGGTACAGAATGGGGTTAGATATAGAGAAAAGCTCCCTCTACACTGTCCCCATCAAACACTCCCAGGGCAAATACAGCACAGGGTTAGATACAGAGTAAAGCTCCCTCTGCACTGTCCCCGTCAAACACTCCCAGGGCAGATACAGCACAGGGTTGGAGACAAGAGTAAAGCTTCCTCTATACTGTCCCCATCAAACACTCCCAGGACAGATACAGCACAGGGTTAGATACAGAGTAAAGGTCCTTCTGCACTGTCCCTATCAAACACTCCCAGGATAGGCACAGCACGGGGTTAGATATAGAGTAAAACCCCCTCTACACTGTCCCCATCAAACACTCCCAGGATAGGTACAGCACGGGGTTAGATATAGAGTAAAACCCCCTCTACACTGTCCCCATCAAACACTCCCAGGACAGATACAGCACGGGGTTACATACAGAGTAAAGCTCCCTCTACACTATCCCCATCAAACACTCCCAGGGCAGGTACAGCATGGGGTTAGATACAGAGTAAAGCTCCCTCTACACTGTCCCCATCAAACACTCCCAGGGCAGGTACAGCACGGGGTTAGATACAGAGTAAAGCTCCCTCTACACTGTCTCCATCAAACACTCCTAGTTATGATGTTTCTCTGTCTCACAGCACTGCCTTAATGAACCCTCTGAGGTCCAGTGATCTCCTGCATTTCTGATGGTCTGAGTTAAAAATACAACTTCAAAACTATAACTAGTGAGGCCAGAGTTAGGGAACTGTAAGAATTCGCAGAAGCGTTTTGTCTTCCCCTTTTGTGAAATTGTGTAGATTCCACTTGGTCACTGAAAATAATTGTCGTAGACAAATGTAGCAGACAACTTATTGTGACAAGCAAAGTCACGGCTGGCTGGCGAGAATGCTAAAATTGACCTTAAAAGGGCATTATCAAATTGGCCCAGAAGTCTTAAACACTAGTAAGATCGCATCTAGAGTACTGTGTGGAGTTTTGTTCACCACATTACAGGAAGCTTGTGATTAAGTTAGAGGGTGCAGAACAGATTGACAAGGATGTTGCCAGGAATGGAAAATGTTAGCTCTAAGGCATAGTTGGATGAAACTGGGCTTGTTTACTTCAGCACAGAGGAGGCTGAGGGGAGGTTTAATTGAGGCATCATGAGGGGTCTTGATGGAATGATTAAGGAGGACCTATTTCCCTTAACAGAAAGGTCAATAACCAGGGGGTGTTGTTTTAAAATAATTAGTGGCAGGATTAGAAGGGAGTTGTCATGTAGGTTTTTCACCCAGAGGGTTGTGGGAATCTGGAATTCACAACCTGAAAAGGCGGTAGAGGCAGAAACTCTCATTGCATTTAAAAAACACTTGGACCTGTGTTTGAGGTGCCATAATCTACAGGGAAACAGGGCAAGAGCTGGAAAGTGAGAGGAGACTGGATTAGTCTTTTTTTTCAGCCAGCTCGAACACAACGGGCAGAATGGCCTGTTCCTGCACCTGCCAACTTAACAAAGCTGCATCAAAAACAGAAAATGCTGAAAAAACTCAGCAGGTCTGACAGCATCTGTGGAGGGAAACAAACAAAGTTAACGTTTCGAGTCCGTATGACCATTCTTCAGAGCTGAAGGGAAGTGGAAATGTGATGAAATTTATACTGTTTAAGGAAAGTGGGGCAGTTGGAGCTGGATAGAAGGCCATTGATAGGTGGGGGCAAAGGAGGGATTGACAAAGATGTCATGAACTAAAGGACAAAGGGAGTGTCAATGGTAGTGGTTGGTGCTACAAAAGATGCTAATAGTGGCATAAAGATAAAGCAGAGTGTGATTATAGCACGAAGGGTTTCTTTATCCCCTTTCTTCTACATTCATTTTTACTTTTTATCCACTTAGTTTATCTTTATTTTTATTCATTTATCTGAGGTTTTATCCCCTTTTTTATCCCATTTTCTATCCTTTTTTCTCCACCACCGCCCCCTCCCCCACAGGGCCATCTGTCACTTGTTCCATGTTGTCCTTTCCCACAATGCTACCCTTGTTCCACTATAATCACATTCTGCTTTCTTACCTTTATGCCACTATTAGCACCTTTTTTAGCACTAACCATTAACACCCCCTTTGTCCTTTAGTTCATGACATTTTTGTCAATCCCTCCTTTGTCCCCACCTAGCGCTGGCCTTCTATCCAGTTCCACGCACCCCACCCCCCCACCCACCCCCTTAAACAGTATAAATTTCATCACATTTCCACTTCTCTTCAGCTCTGAAAAAGTGTCATACGGACTCAAAACGTTAACTCTGTTTTTCACTCCACATACGCTGTCAGGCCTGCTGAGTTTTTCCAGCATTTTCTGTTTTTGTTTCAGATTTCCAGCATCTGCAGTATTTTGCTTTTAACTTAACAAAGCTGTTAGCCAACCTCTTTCAGTTCCCCTGGGAGTGTTTGATGGGGACAGTGTAGAATTTATATGTAAATACAGCAATGACAACTTGCATTTATGTCGCACCTATAGTGCAGAAAAACATTCCAAAAAAATGACCATCCCTGCACATATATCAGTGCTGCTCAGAACCAGATCTTTCCTTGTTTGATATTGAGAACTATAGATTAGGGGCAGCTTGAGGGTCGAGCATTGTTGGGTTGAGATTACACTGTGAGATTTCAGGATTGATCACATCCCAATGAAATTCCTCTGACCACTATTTGCAGGAACTTTTGAAAGAAGTTGGTTAACAGCTTTGTTGAGTTGGCAGGCAAAGTAATTCTATGTAGGCATATTGACATATCAGTTACTATTATCGGGAAGCATGATTTTATCCTATTTGTGTTATTTTGATTGCTTTCTCTCGGTTAAATCCTCACACCCCAATTCCCCGAAATAGTCCTTTCACTGGTTCAGATATCGGGTATAATCCTCCCAGGGATCAAAGGGGAAACATTCTTCAGTTTATTTCAGCGACTGGTTCTATCTTAACTCCAAAGCCTCACTTGAAACAAACACCCTGGACTCTTGTCCGACATCCAACCAGCTTGACTACCTCGGCAAGCAGGAGGCCCGAGGCAGGGATCGGAGAGGGGGCTGTCAGTGTGCGGGGAATTTCCAGGGAAATCGTGTTGAGCGATTGGGAAGGAAGGGGCGTGGAGGGACCAAGGCTCTAGAAGACCTGGAAACAGCTGGGAGTTCACGAGAAGTGCAAAGAGAAGGAAGCTTTTAAAAACTTATCGTAACCCTTTGGCGCCAGCCAGGCAGCAGACCAAATGGAACTCCCACACCCTTGACATGAACATTGCATCACAGCACCAGTGATGTCATCAAACTGCAACTGAGTCTTAAGTAGGCGCCACCTGCTTTTAGCAGGAACCTTGTTTATGGCCTGAATCGCAGGTGTTAATATTATTACATCTGGCAACTCAGTGGTTCGGAAGCGGATTTTGACATTCAAGATATTAACCCCTCACCTGACTCTTTCCTGCCAATTGAGGGTGGGTTAAAATCTAGGCCAATTGGGTTTAATCAGCAAAGTCATTCAGGCAGAATCAAATCTTGGAATCTGTGAAATTGAATTCAATCAGCCTGCTAATTTGACAGTTGGCAGCAGGAAGAATGACCATGAAAGTTTGTACAAAGCCAATCGGTTCCATGCTGGCCTTCAGGGAAAGGGATGGGCCATCCTTGCCCAATGTGGGCCTACACACATGTCGAGCTCATGCCATGTTCTTGACTCTCAATGGTCCCTCCAACCCAAACCAAGTCAGTTGTCAAGAGCAGCTAGGAACAGGCAATAAGCGCAGCCCAACAAAAGTGAAGAGGAAAAAAAACAGTGTTTTAACTAATGAATAAATGCATCTGTCTCCGCAAGTATGTCAGCCCCTCCTCCTGCTTGGCACCTCTCTCTAAGTGAGTCTGGTCACTAAAGGCCCTCATCAGCGAGGAGAAGGGATGGGATGCTGCAAGCTGGGAAAGTAACTGCAAAGAGTCAATAATATGGCACCATTGGGTTCAGTTGGGTTCAACATTATTTTTGGGGATCCATCTTTTGATGGTGATTTTTGGGGATAATTTTGACCTTGATAGTGTAAAACGGATAATATCAGGTCATCGAAGGGAATGAAAACCGGGTGCCTGAGTCACCTAAAGCCACAACTAGCATGGAGCTTAAGCCAGTTCACCCCTAAAGTAAGAGGCCTTAACTATGAGGGTTCCAATTTTATCCCCAAATCCCTGCTACGATGGGCTTGTACATGGAGAATGGGTGAAGTGTTGGAGCAGGACAGGGAGAGAAGCAACTAGGGAGCAAATGTCTAACTGTTTAATTGTTTCTCCTAGTGTCCTGCTGGTACTTTAGTTTGAATCCGCATTCAGCCCAAGCTGCAACTTGTAACCCAGGCTACTACTATAATCCGATTTATATTTGCATAGGTAAGTGTCAAACAAGGTCAGGAAACTGCTGCGTAATTGAAGACAATGGTCAGGATTTACTCTCTGGACTCCTGAACCCCGCTGCTAAGCTGAACTGTGCAGCCCGAAGGCTTGCCCTGCCTGCCTGGGTGCTGCAGTGCTCGCAGGCTTCCCCATGAACAAGTGCCGTGAACTCACGTCCCCCACCGCGCACCCTCCTTCACCCCCAACAATGGTGGCCTGGCTACAAAAGCCAGTTTTTAAATTCAAGTCTTAAAAAAAAATGGCCTTTATTGCAAGGGTGATGGAGTATAAACATAGGGAAGTCTCGCTACAACTGCACAGGGCCTTGATGAGACCTCCCCTGGAGTACTTTGTACAGTTTCTGTCTCCTTATTTAAGGAGGGATTTACTTGCATTGGAAGCAATTCAGAGAAGGTTCATGAGGTTGATTCTTGGGATGATGGACATTGTCTCATGAGGAAAGGTTAAGCAGGTTGGGCCTATACTCATTGAAGTTTAGAAGAATGGGAGATGATCTTATTGAAACATAAGATTTTGAGGGGGCCTGACAGGGTAGATGCTTTGAGGATGGTTCTCCTCTTGGTGGGAATCTAGATCTAAGGGGCACAGTTTCAAAAATAAGGGGTCTCCCCATTTCGACCGGAGATGAGGAGGAATTTCATCTCTCAGAGGATTGTTAACTTTTAGAATTCTCTTCCCCAGAGAGCAGTGGAAATATTGGGTCACTGAATATATTCAAGGCCGAGTTAGACAGATTTTTGATCTTCAAGGGAATTAAAGGTTACATGGGGCTGAGTGGGGGGGTGCGGGTCGGCGGGGTTGCTGTGTTGCAGGCAGGAAAGCGGCTTTAAGGCCACAATCAGCCATGATCTTATTGAATGGCAGTGGAGGCCCGATGGGCCAAAAGGGCTATTCCTGCTCCTATGTCAAGGTCTTAATAGAACAAAGCGGTGATTCCAAATGTGAAAAATTTTCCCTGTTTACACAAATATCAATGAGTGTCAATCCTTGCCGTGTGACCCACCCAAAACATGTCACAATTTAAAAGGGACCTATGAGTGTAAATGCGGAGAAGGATTTACGTCCACTTCTGGGAACATCAGCTCCACCAATATGAGAACTTGTGAAGGTAAGGAGTTAAATTGCTGAAGGAAGTTCATCATTCAAAGAGTTGTAAATCCTGGGAATTCTCCACCCAAGAGGGTTCTGCATGCTCCATTGTTAAATATATTTCAGGCTAATTTTTTTTGGGTCCTTTGAGGGAGTCCAGGTATTTGGGGAGCTGGCAGAACAGTGGAGTTGAGGCCAAAGCTCAGTCATCATTGTATTGAATGGTGGAGCAGGCTCGACTGGGCTATATGGTCTACTCGTGATCTGATTTTTTATATTCTTATGTTCTAACAAAAATCTATCAATCTCAGTTAACATTGTGCCCCCTTGTTCTGGACTTTGCCACCGGAGGAAATAGTTTCTCTCTATCTACTCTACCAATTCCTTTGATTATCTTAAATATCTTAATTAGGTCATCCCTTCATAAGCTATACACTAGGGAGTACAAGTCTAGTTCTAATAATGCCAGTACTCATTAATTAACCCTCTAATGCACGGTTATCATTCTAGTATCCTAGGCCCAGCCATCTTCAGCTGCTTCATCAATGACCTTCCTTCCATCATAAGGTCAGAAGTGGGGATGTTCGCTGGGGGTGATTGCACAATGTTCAGCACCATTCACGACTCCTCAGATTCTGAAACAGTCCTGCCCCCTCCTCTACTCCTACCCCCATCAGACATGAAAAAGAGAGGGACCAAATTGAGGCCATTTTTGTGCTATAGGCCCATTCTTACAGGGATATAATGTCAAGATCGGGAGCTTGAGGAGCCTATAGTTCTCCATTGCTTTCTCCATGTCAATGCCTCAGCCAATCAGAGCTAACTTGCCAACCAATCAACACCCTTTTCTCATAGAATATAAATTGTTGTGATTGTTTGAAATTTGGCATTCTTGCATTTGTCCTGATGAATGAAAAGACAAAATGCTTTGACAACATGTCTCTCTCTTCAGAAATATTCAAGTTCTGTACTACTAAGTGACTGAAGATCAAGATTGTTTGATATCAAACTCTTACAGTTTATGATTATCTTTGGTTGGTTGTAAAATACAATGCACTTGTAGAAGAGGGAAAAGCTTATTACCCATTGTGCGGAACTTCCACCATTTCTGTTTTACAGATATCAATGAGTGCGATTCTTCTCCCTGTGGCCCTCAGGCAGTATGTAAAAATACACCAGGATCATTCAAATGCTCCTGCCCTAGCGGATTCAAATCATCCGTTGGGAATTCTGGATTTTCTGATGGAGCAAAGTGTGAAGGTGAGGAGTTTACTCTTTCCGGAGCAGGGTCATGTCGGCTGTGGCTCTGAGTCAGAATCTGTGGGTGCGCACTCCAGAGGCTTGAGCGCATACTCTGGGCTGACTTATAAGGGAGTGCTGCACTGCCAGGTGTGCTGTCCTTTATGTGAGACATTCTGAGGTGGACAAAAAAGCTGGCATTATTCAAAGAAGAGCAGGGGAGTTCTCCTCAGTGACCTGGTCAATATTTATCCCTCAATCGGCGTTCCTAAAAAAACAGATTATCTGGTCATTAACTCATCGTTGTTTGAGGAACCTTGCTATGCACAAATTGGCTGTCATATTTCCTACATCATAACAGTGGCGCCAGTCCAAAAGTGTGTTAGTGTGTTAGGACAAAGGGACAGTTTAAGTAAGTTATTTGTATTTGTCGGTGTTAGGAATGAGCTTTAGCTTTAAAGTTTAAGTTTGATTTTGTATTTCTGCATCCGTGTGTAAAGAAAAGTCAAATGAGTTTTAGTTTCACCTTAAAAAGGGCCTGCATTTCTAATGTTGTTTTTTTATGACTTAAGCTAAGGTAAACAAACAAAGGTAGAGGAATTGGGCTGTTGCCTAGCAATAGGGGCTCAGAGTGGCAGGTTCCTTCCACAGACACACACATAGAAGAGAAGCCTCCCCAATTTATTTTGCCCTGCAATTGGTAACCATGCCTTCTCCCCTGCCCCCACTTCTCCCGTCTTGAAATTTATGCTTAAAATGCCCCTTTGAGCAACTTTTTGCTTTGTTGTCAGTTTTTGTCTGATCAAGCTTCTGTGAACGTTTTTAAAATTTTCGTGCTTGATTTCAAATCATGACCTCCCCCAGCCTTACAACGCTCTGAGATGACTGCGCTCCTCCAACTCCGGCATCTTGGGCATCCTCAGTTCTAATAGCTCCACAATTGGCTTTGCCAAAGTCCTCGGCTCTAAAATTGCCTCTCTAAGCCTCTTTGTGTATGACTCTCTCTCCTTTAAGTTGCTCCCTAAAACCTACTTTGTTGCTATGCATTCGGTCATCCGTCCTAATATCTCCTCATGTGGCTCAGTGTCAAACTTTGATGATGCCCCTGTGAAGCACCATGGGATGTTTTACCATGTTAAAGGTGCTACAGAAATGCAAGCTGTTGTTGAAATGGGATGCGAAGTCTCACATAGTTTTACACAATTGTGGTGATGCACCTGCCTCAGCAGCCGATTTCGGGCTTGTCAGGTATATCATTTTTTTGTGCTGTTAAATCGACAAGTGACTTTTTTTAATGGCTCAGCGAGGACTTGTCACCTCTCGTGGCAGGTAATTTAAATTGTTTTTTGAGGGGGTGGGTGGGAAGCACACCAGAACAAGGTTCTACATCAGACTTCCCCAGCAAATCCATCAAGTTAATCATACTGATCAAAAGGGTGTCCGATTGAGACCCCGGGGTGTGTCATTTGCTGGTCTCAATCAGGCATGTGTCAGCTGACTTCAGCTCCCTGCTCCCAGAGGATGAACATCAGCTGGAGTTTCCTACTCCTAATTGTGTGATGCTGCCTGTGGTTGAATAGCACGTGATTCTATTTTTTTAGCTGTAATGGCCCACACTGAACAAATAGTGCGGGCTGTGGGAGCAGGGTAGCAGGCAGTGTCCAAGGACTGTGAAGCCCTCCCCCGGCCAGCAACAGCGCTTTGGGTGGAGGTCAAGAAAAGGGAAAGCTTAGTGCTGATCTACAAGCATAAACCATTTGGGCCTTGCTCGGTTTTCCCTGTGTTGGTCCACCCTTTGTTATGACATTGACGAGAGAGCTATAATGCACGCATTTTATTTAGTGCTGATATTATTTCTCAAGTGGGGAATAAATCTTGCACTGAGATTTAACATGGGACACTCTCTATCAGATGAACAAGCCCTCTGATGTACAAATGTGGTGCCTGTGTTTGCTTAAGATTGGCTTTCGATGACTGTGGTGTCTGTGAAATGTAATCCATCACGAAGGGAAGAGTTCCTTGTCTTGCAGTGCGTGACAGTGAAATAACTCATCTGCAGTATTTAACTGTTAACTGTGACTTGGCATACGGACAAATAGAACCTACAAATGAGTCTGCACTACAGAAATGTTTGATGTTTCTTTTGATGTGATTTTTTTTTTAAATTGTGGTGTTATTGAAAGTAAAATTCCTGTATATTAACCGGGGGCCAGCGTGGGGGATACCCAAAAGGCTGAGGCGAACTTTGTGAAAAATTGAAGCTTTATATTTTAATCAAATATCTTTTGAAATGGGTCGAAGCTGCGATTTTAAGATCTATTCGGAATTCTTCGCACAATGGGGGCGGTGGGAAGTTTCGGTGATGTTGGGAAAGACTTGTTGTACCCTCTGATAGAATTGGGTCCCTTTTACATTCAGGAATGTTTGACTTATGCAGGATTTTCAAATGAGTCGGAACTTGCAGTAAAAATTTGAATGAATTTCAAAAGGCCTTCAGCAAGGTACCACACAATAGACGAATGAATGAGGTCAGAGAATGTGGAGTCGGAACAAGCGGCAGAATGGATTGCCGGCTGGCTTCAAGACAGAGAGCAGAGAGTGGGAGTAAAGGGTCGTTATTCAGTGTGGCAGAAGGTGGGAAGTGGTGTTCCACAGGGATCAGTGCAGGGATCACTGCTTGTTCACAATTTACGTTAATGCTTTGGACTTCAGGAGCACAAACGCAATTTCTAAATTTGCAGATGACACTAAGTTGGGAGTGGGGGTAGGGGTGGGGTGGACCCAATACTGAGGAGGACTGCATCAAATTGCGGGAGGTTACTAATAAACTTGCAGAATCGACAAATAATTGGTCAATTTTTGCTTGGAAAGTGCAAGTCTAGTTGGGGTAGGGAAATAAAGAGATTCCAGAATATAAATTCACAGGGCTATAGGCCAAATGCTGGAAAATGGGATTAGAATAGATAGATGCTTGACAGCCGGCATGACACGATGGGCCGAAGGGCCTGTTTCTGTGCTGTATGACTCTATGACAAAAACAGCAGTTTTGATTTGGAAGCTGTTTGAGTGCAGTTGGTTCTGAAAGTTACTGCCAGGGGAGACTGGAGCAAATGGGACAGATAGCCAGTCCCAAGCTAAGGAGAACCCCAAAAATCCAGGGGAGTGGAGGAGGGGAAAGTCCAAAGCAGACATCCTAGTCAAAGGAAGGACAGGAACCTGGAAAAGTTCCTGTTAAGTAAAGTTAAGAGTGAGGGACAGAGAGGAAGGCTCCAAGCTTCAGATTTAAAGAGACAAAAGCTGCAGAAAGCAGATTTAAAGTGAGAACAGCTTGCAAGAGGCAAGAAGCTTCAAAGAGACAACTAAAGGTCTATAACTCTTAGCAATGGGCATGTGAAGCAGTGGTGTCCTGTTGGCATGGCTGAGTCAGTGAGAGAGAGTGCATGGAAGAAAGCTCAAATGCATGTGGTGACCCAGGGAAGAGGAACATCAGAAGGAAAGTTCGAAACCCAGGAGGTGAACCTTTGTGGAAGGCATCTGAGAGAAAGTGTCCATTTGGGAGGATATTCCAAAGCAAATTCTTGGAGAGTGGAGATTGGAAACCCTCATGTGAAAGACAGAGTTCAGTGAGACCGGTTAGCTCACGGGGGTAACAAGCATCTGGGGGAGTGGAGAGAGATACATGGCATCAGGTTGAGGCAGCATCTGTCATTTGGTTTCAGAGTGTGGTGTGTCTGACCACTGGGTGCCATAGAATAACATGGACTGTGTACTTACTGTGAACATTAAAGTATAAGATAGTTTTTGTAACTTGTGTTATCCTTACAAATCTGTATATATCTGTAAAGGTATAGTTGTGGGTGAAAGAGTATTGTATTTTATTCATCTTCTCTTACTTAATAATTATTTTATTCTTTTGATAAAAGTACATCAACTGACTCCCATGACTCTGTTCGGTAGCTACTCTCCATGTATCTAAACAAACAAATAAAAGTTAGGATCTATCAAACTGGGTTCCACACTGGGATCAGGCTTGCCCAGGGGTAATCTCAGCTGGGATCATAAGTAGTGTTTATTAGTTTAATGCCTCATGCAAACAATGGCACCTCTGAGACTGCAGTGTGCACTCAGTATCCTGAGCCTCCCAGTCTGGCATCTCTAACACATTTGTCTCTGCTCCCAAGACTAACATATCATTCCAATCTTTGATCACCCATTTTTGCTCTCTGCACCCTCTCCGATTCATATTCCACACTAACTGGGCAGAATGCACTAGTCCATGTGAAGTACAACCCCTGCATTACTTCATTGCAGCATGAGCGGGATAGATTTTGCTATCTGCTATTCTGATTATATCTCCAATGGATAAAACCTTAAGCATTTAACTATGCACACAGTTGCTACGGTGTGTACCATCTACAAGATGCACTGCAGCAACTTGCCAGGGCTTCTTCAACAGCACCTTCCAAACCTGCAACCTCAACCACCCAGAAGGACAAGAACAGCAGGCACTTGGGAACACCATTATTACTTTCCA
Organism: Cetorhinus maximus; assembly: GCF_964194155.1. Lineage (NCBI taxonomy): Eukaryota > Metazoa > Chordata > Chondrichthyes > Lamniformes > Cetorhinidae > Cetorhinus > Cetorhinus maximus. Next base: position 14,788,827 of record NC_135906.1, on the reverse strand, counting down.
GAAAGCCAGGTGGTGAAGTGGAGCCAATCATTGCACGCTTTTATAAACATTTATTTACAGAGATACATATAACAAGCATCTACCTCCCAACCCAAAAACCATTGTTTCAGTCTGTTCCTTTAAGTGAATCCCAGTTAATGTCCAACACACACAAACAATTAAATACAATTAATATACAACTAAAGTTCACAGCCAAGTTCCCATCCAGGCCACTCACCATCCTGGCTTGGAAATGTATCGCCGTTCCTTCACTGTTGCTGGGTCACAATCCTGGATCTCTCTCCTTAACAGCACTGTAGGTGTACCTGCACCACGTGGACTGCAGCCGCTCAAGGGGGCAGCTCACCACCACCTTCTCAAGGACAATTGGGGATGGAGAATTGCCAGAGGCACACGCAGCCCACAAACAAATGAATAACACAAATGAATTATCAGCTCTTTTAATCAAATTGTCTGGACATAGAAAAAAATAAATGTTCTTTCTATGTCTCCTGGTAACATTGGTTACTGCATCTTTTTCCTTCATTTCCCACAACTCTGCAATAATTTATGTGTCATTATTCTAATATTTTCTTACCATTAGCCTGCCCAAAGAGGAAACCTACTTATCACTTCCCCTGGCTCTACCGCTCACCAGATCGTAATGAATATCTGACAAGTAAAGCAACAGTTTCACCATCCAAGCCACTTGTACGATCTGAACTGAAAGGTTATAATTATCAGGAAGGATTTGAGCAGGCTGGGGTTCTTTCCACGAGAGAGGAGAAGGCTGAGAGATTACCTATTACATATCTTTAAGATTCTGAAAGGGTTTTCTGTGCTAGAAGTAAAGAGGATATTTCCACTTGTGGCTGAGTCAAAATATAGTGGTCATGCAACGGTCACTAATAAATTCAATGAAGAGTTCAGGAGGAACCTCTTCACCCAGAGAGTGGTTAAAACGTGGAGCTTGCTACCGTGTGGAGTAGTTGAAGCTAGATGTACATACGAGAAGCTGGATTAATACAAGAGGGAGGAAGGAATAGAGTTGTGGCCTGAATTTTTAGCTCATCCGGCCCGGGAGCAGTTGGGAAATGGACCGCCAACCGCGATCGGCCCCCAACCACGATAAAGAATCAACCGTTTTGAACTGATATGAGGAGGAAGTTCGTCACTCAAAGAGTTATAAATCCTGGGAATTCTCTACCCAAGAGGGTTCTGCATGCTCCATTGTTAAATATATTTCAGGCTGAGATTTTTTTGGATCCTTTGAGGGACCTGGCAGGACAGTGGAGTTGAGGCCAAAGATCAGTCATCATCGTATTGAATGGTGGAGCAGGCTCGACTGGGCTATATGGTCTACTCGTGATCTGATTTTTTATATTCTTACGTTCTAACAAAAATCTATCAATCTCAGTTAACATTGTGCCTCCTTGTCCTGGACTTTGCTAACAGAGGAAATAGTTTCTCTCTATCCACCCTACCAATTCCTTTGATTATCTTAAATATCTTAATTAGGTCACCCCTTCATAAGCTATACACTAGGGAGTACAAGTCTAGTTCTAGTAATGACAGTACTAATTAATTAACCCTCTAATGCACAGTTATCATTCTAGTATCCTAGGCCCAGCCATCTTCAGCTGCTTCATCAACGACCTTCCTTCCATCATAAGGTCAGAAGTGGGGATGTTCGCTGGGGGTGATTGCACAATGCTCAGCACCATTCACGACTCCTCAGATACTGAAACAATCCTGCCCCCTCCTCTACCCCTATCCCCATCAGACATGAAGGTGACACTTGAAAAAGAGAGGGACAAAATTGAGGCCATTTTTGTGCTATAGGCCCATTCTTACAGGGATATAATGTCAAGATCGGGAGCTTGAGGAGCCTATAGTTCTCCATTGCTTTCTCCATGTCAATGCCTCAGCCAATCAGAGCTAACTTGCCAACCAATCAACACCCTTTTCTCATACAGTATAAATTGTTGTGATTGTTTGAAATTTGGCATTCTTGCATTTGTCTTGATGAATGAAAAGATGAAATGCTTTGACAACATGTCTCTCTCTTCAGAAATATTCAAGTTCTGTACTACTAAGTGACTGAAGATCAAGATTGTTTGATATCAAACTCTTACAGTTTATGATTATCTTTGGTTGGTTGTAAAATACAATGCACTTGTAGAAGAGGGAAAAGCTTATTACCCATTGTGCGGAACTTCCGCCATTTCTGTTTTACAGATATCAATGAGTGCGATTCTTCTCCCTGTGGCCCTCAGGCAGTATGTAAAAATACACCAGGATCATTCAAATGCTCCTGCCCTAGCGGATTCAAATCATCCGCTGGGAATTCTGGATTTTCTGATGGAGCAAAGTGTGAAGGTGAGGAGTTTACTCTTTCCGGAGCAGCGTTGTGTCAGCTGTGGCTCTGAGTCAGAATCTGTGGGTGCCCACTCCAGAGGCTTGAGCACATACTCCAGGCTGACTCCTAAGGGAGTGCTGCACTGCCAGGTGTGCTGTCTTTTATGTGAGACATTCTGTCTGCCCTCTGAGGTGGACAACAATGCTGGTATTATTCAAAGAAGAGCAGGGGAGTTCTCCCCAGTGACCTGGTCCGTAAGGTTGGACAGGCAGCGGAAAATCACAGTTAATTGAGCCATTAATGGGGTTAACAGCCCTCTTAATTGTCGGCGGGTGCGCTTCTGAGTTTAGCGCCCGCCCGCCGACCGAAATATCGCGTGAGTGCGCGATGACATCGGGACACTTGCCCGACGTCATCAAGCGCTATTTTATGCTTGAGCATGTAGAGCACACGCCCTCACACCAAGCGAAAAATTCAGACCTATATGTTGATAGGGTGAGACAAAGTAGGGTTGGAAAAGGCTCGTGTGAAGCATAATGACCAGCGTCAACCCATCAGACCAAATGGCCTAGTTCTGTGCTGTAAGTTCTCCGTATGTAGATTATAAACAACAAGAGATCCAAGCACCGAGCTATGTGGGAGTCCACGTAGCATCTCCCCTTCAGTCTGGCTCTGTACATATAGCGGGTGATGTGATTTCTGTTCCTCTTCGCTGCAGATGTGAATGAGTGTGAGGATGAAGGCGCGTGCGGCAGGAACGCAACCTGTTACAACTCCGTTGGGAGTTACCATTGTATCTGTCACGCAGGATTTCACCCAGAGCCAGGAAAGACACAAAACACCTGCAAAGGTAAAATTAATCATTGACACAGAAAGAGCAGCGTATAAACGGTCACCGGGGCTAGAGATGGGGTGGGCGGAGAGAGGGGAGAGTGCTGTGTACATAGGGGCTGAAATTAGTTTGAGTCCATTAATAGGCCCAGACTCCTGCTGTATGGGTAGCTCTCTGTCTAACCATAGAGGCCCGAGAGCTAGGAAATTGGGCCTAAGGCCTCATCTTCGGGGCTTGTTGCATCTCCACAGGCAGCTCTCCAATTTTGGCAAACTGGCATTGACCTTGAGGTCAGTACTGGGACGGGTGGAGGGATGCTGACGGAAACATGTTAAAATTCAGTTCACCTAGTTGACAGTTGCCAAAAATCTTGTGTTAGGCCCTTTGGTGCAAATTTTACATAGGGCTCTTCCTGCAGCCATTAGACCCCTCATTGACAGACTTACAGAGCTTAATGGATGCCTGAAGAAGGATGCCTAAAATATAGCAGTAGGACCAACCCCTAAGGTGGTTTGTTAGTGTAGTTTGTGCCAGTGTTATGCTTAAAAATCAGGCACACCGCACACCAATTACTATGCTGTGGTGTCAACTCAGACACCAGCGTACGTAAGGCTGGCTCACTTATTACCACTCGCACCTCTGGCTCAGAAGGTCGTGCTGTCAACCACCATGCTAGGACTTGAGTGGAATCTATATTGATGCCCCAGTGCTGCACTGATGGAGTGCTGCACTGTTGGAGGAGCATCCTTTTGGATAAGCTGCTAAACTGAGGTCCTCTCCGCCTGTTCAGGTGGGCATTAAAAAACTGTAGTAGGAAAATGGCAGAGTTTGCCAATGGGCATTGGCGTAGAGAAATATCTTAACTGTTTTAATTTCTACAGAGCCACCTCTTAACTGTCCTAATGCTGAAAAGCAGGAGAATTCCATTCTTGTAGGATGTGGCCTGAAGCATTCAGAAACCCTAGCACAGGTATGTGACCCATTTTGTCCTGTTTCCAGCTGCACTCTTTTGCCAGCTCCTGTAGGTGTTCTTATGTTTAATGGAGCACCCTACTTATAGTTATTTCGACCCGCGTCTTACAGGAGAATTACAAATTGACTCACTTGAGAGGGTTAATTCACAACATGAACACAGATTTGAATTGGGTTGCTGGAAAATTATAATGGTTACAGAAAGGGTTTACAGGTTTAATGGGTTGAAGAAAGGCAATGAAAGGAAAAATAGTTTTTTTTTAAATCAGCAACTGCCTCCTACTGCTTAGTCACTCCCAACAAATCAACTCTTCACTGTTGTCTAGCATCAGAAGGTTCAAATCAGTTAATTACTTCCAGCAAGTAAACACTTCACCAATATCTAGCTCAAATACGCTTTTAACTGTGGTCCTACAATCACCAGTAGTATCTGGCCCCTGTGGTTGAAGTCTTTTTCCGATAACCAGTCGGTCTTTCCCCGTCTCTCCCTCGCTCTCTCCGAAATCCCTTTCTGGCAATTAACAGGATCTTCCTTCGACTGCAGGGCAGGTCTCCGATGTGTTCAATCTTCTATGCCCTTTTTTGAGGGGATGGGATCAGTTTATTATGTTGATAGGCCATACTATCCTATGAAGCTTCTTTTAAAAGCACAATACCCAATTATAGTCTGTGGCCTTTTGTTTAAACCATGATTTGTTCCTGTCCCAGAAAGTTATCCATTTTTTTTATTGCTTTCTCCTGTAATTTTCCATTATGTGAAGCCCTTTATAGTCAATTTTTGAGGAAAAGATATTTATATTTTGCTAGAACACATATCTCGTTTCAAGGCCTGCGTCTCTGGCTGGCCTGCTATATCCACTGTTATTTTCCTCTCGCGGCTTGATGAGGCTTAGTTCAGAAAAAAAGTTGCTTTCTCGGATCGGGTCATTTCATTGCAAAGTGTAGTACTGTCAATCTCTTGCCCTGAATTCATATGACTGTTTTTTTTTCACCTACACTCCCAAACTGATATCCATTTTACGTAGAAATGCACTGGTCCAACAAGCCTATGTTGGTGCCAATGCCCCATGTGACCTTCCTTTCTACTTACTGTCACACGCCCTATCACCACATCCTTCCCCTTGAATGCTGTATATCTCCCCATATGGTAGCAAGTTCCACATTTTTACTATTCTCTGAGTTAAGAGATTTGTCCTGAAGTTCTTCACAGCTTTCTTTCTTCCTCTTCTGTAGCCACTATTAACAATTTTAACATGTTACTTAGCATTGTTTAAGGTGGAAAAACATTTGTTCCTGTAGATGAGAGAGAGAGAGAGAAAAGGAAACGCTTACATTTACAGATCACCCAAGAACCCAGAGATATGTGAAAGCGCCTTGCCACTTTTGAAGCATAGTCAGAGTAAGAAATGTGGCAGCCAATATGTGCACAGCAAGCTCCCACAAACAGCAGGATGATGATGGCCAGATAATTTGTTCTAGTAATGTTGGTTGAGGGATAAACATTGGCCAAGACACCAGGGAAAGCTCCCCTGCTCTTCCAAGGATAGCGCTGTGTTAATCTTTACCCCCGCCTGAGGTGGCAGATGGGGCCTTGGTTTAAAGTTTCATCTGAAAGGCGGTACCGCTAACACTGCAGCACTCCCTCCATACTACACTGAATGACCAACCTGCACGGAGAAGTGTCAAGCCTGGCATTAATAAGCAATAAGAGTATAGGAGATTGCCAACCTCAGACTTGAGGGAGTTGAGGCCTGGGACTCCCAAATAGGTGAGGATTTATCATCTTTAGCACCCCCCCGCCCCCCACCACCCCCAACCCACCACCGTCCCCCACAACCCACCCCCACCCCACCAACCCATTTGGTGGAAAGGGACCTGGGAAACCGAGGTTCAAATTTTCTTGGTTTAAACTAGGCTTTCAGATGAGATGTTAAACTCATACCCAGTCTTCCCTTTTGGGTGGAATAAAGGTTACCATGGCACTTCTGGAGAATAAGCAGGGACGCTCTTCCCGGTGTCCGATTCAATATTTATTCCTCAACACAACAATTAAAAAGCACATTATCTAATAATTTGTTGCTTTGTTGTTTGTGCGAACTCACTGTGTGCAAATTGGCTGCCACTTTTCCTACATTACAACTGTGACAAAATTAATTCATTGGGTGTAAAGTTTGGAATGCCCTGAGGCACTATGTAAATGCAAATCTTTCTATCGGAGTTGCTTGCCCACGATCCCATGCCAATGAGGTGCCCTCTCACTGATCATATGAACTCCAGTGGGTAGTGCCAGACGTCATCACCTGGTGCAAGCATTGGAGCTGTGACCCAAGGAATTTTGCATCCTCTGTTTCTAGACGATGTTAAGTTGATGCTCAAGGCTTTTGTTCTAGGGAACTAGGGAACACATTTGGCAGGTTTTCTAGGTTGCCTTCCCCAGTTACGGTTATCATTGAGAAAGGTTGCTGTTTACCTGTTGTCCTGTTTCCCCTGTCCAGTCAAACTCCTCGGATAATGGGTCCTGCTCCATATTGGAATCAGCTCGCCGATTCCTTGGCAAAGTCTGTCAGAATTTCAGTGTCGCAAACGACACCCAGGTAAGGAATTACAGGCCTGGTATTTTTTTATTCTGAAAAGCGTAATGGATCTGGTTTCCCACCCCTGCTTTACTGAGATCATAACCCTGTGAACTGCCTCAGGACATTTTACTACGTTAAAGGCACTACGTAAGTAAAAGTTGTTGCTGTAATTGAGAAGGCTACACCAAAGGGGATAAAATCAAATTGAAGGTACCTTCCCAACAGTATCTACAGAACACTAATGTTAGGAGGAAATGATTCAGAAGAAAGCCCACCCCTCCTGCTCATGTAGATATCAAAATCTGGGCTTTATAATTTATCATTTACAATGGGCTTCTTATGGCTACCATCCTGGAGCAGAGTCTTGGCTTAGTGGTATTGTTCCCATCTCCCGGCCAAGGGGTGTAGGCAGTCCCGGCAGTTCTCCTGAGTGGAGACTGGATCTCCAGTTCAGTATGCTGGGTCGACATCCAACAAGATGCTCATGTCCCATGAGTGCGGGTGGTCCCATCACTGTATAGGTTGCAAGAACCCATCAAACCTTCCTGCAGCATTGGACTAACCAGGGCATGAAGCTGGTCATTGATGTGGAAGGAGCATTCAAGTCACAGACTGCTAATGAGGCAGGGGCCAGGATGTCAGGCAGGCATGGGGTCATGAGAGAGAGGGACTTTAACCCCATTTTTTTGAGGCAGGTAATTGGCAGTCACAGGGGGCTGGGAGAAATGGGGGGAGGGGAGTGGGAAACAGAAGGAATGATGAAGAAAGCAAGAACAGGAGAGAAGGATTGCAAGAGAATCAGAGGAGAGGGAATGTGCGAAAAGGAGATGTGAGTGCCACATCAAAAGTTATTGTGGAAAATAAAAGCTCATGATATAGAGGGTAACATATTGGAATGGATAGAAGATTGGCAAGCTAACAGGAAACAGAGAGTAGGTATAAATAGATCATTTTCTCATTGGCAAGATGTGATGAGTGGTGTGCCACAGAGATCAATGCTGGGGCCTCAACTTTTTACAATTTATATAAATGACTTTAATGAAGGGACTGAAGGAATGGTTGCTAAATTTGCTGAAGTCACAAAGATAGGTAGGAAGTAAGTTGTAAAGAGGGCATAAGGAGACTACAAAGGGATATAAATAGGTTAAATGAGTGGGCAAAAGGATCTGGCAAATAGAGTATAATGTGGGAAAATGTGACATTGTCCATTTTGGCAGGAAGAATAAAGAAGAAGCATATTATCTAAATGTTGAGAGATTGCAGAGCTCTGAGATGCAGAGGGATCTGGGTGTCCTAGTGCATGAATCACAAAAGGTTAGTCAGTGGCTGAAGCAAGTAATTAGGAAAATTAATAGAATGTTATCCTTTATTGTAAGGGAAATTAAATACAAAAGTAGGGAGGTTGTGCTTCAGTTATACAGGGCACTAATGAGAGCACATCTGGAGTACTGTGTACAGTATTGGTCACCTTATTTAAAGAAGGATGTAAGTGTGTTGAAAACAGTCCAAACAAGGTTTACTAGACTAATACCGGGAATGGGCGGGTTGCCTTATGAGGAAAGGTTGGACAGGCTAGGCTTGTATCCACTGGAGTTTAGGAGATTAAGAGGCAACTTGATTGAAACAGATAAGATCCTGAGGGGTCTTGACAGGATGGTTGTGGAGAGGGTGTTTCCTCTTGTGGAAGAATCTAGAACTAGGGGGTCACTGTTTTAAAATAAGGGGTTGGCCACTTAAGACAGGGATGAGGAGAAATTTTTCCTCTCAGAGGCTTGAGCCTTTGGAAGGCAGTGGAAGTAGAATTTCTGAATATATTAAGGCAGTGCTAGATAGATTCTTGATAAGCAAGGGGGTAGAAGGTTATTGGGGGTAGGTGGGAATGTGGGGTTGAGGTTACAATCAGATCAGCCAAGGATCCTATTGAAGGCAAAGCAGGTTCGAGGGACCGAGTGTCCAACTCCTGCTAATTCACATGTTTGTGTGGGAGATAAATAAAGAAGGAAAGGGGAGAAGGGATAGGGAGAAAGAAAAGGAATGAGAGAACAGGGAAAATGAATAGAAGTGAGGGGAAGAAAACAGATCAATTAACTCACAGGGCAGTTTTCTTTCTATCCTTAGGCCATCACAGAATTTGTAAATGACCTTCTCAATAGGAAATCACAGTGGGCCAACATGGAGGTAACTCAACGGCTAAATGTAGCAACGGCCATCATGGACCTCATGGAGAATTTGACAATGGCTATTTCTTTGACTTTGCCCAGTGCAGGAGCAAAGACAATATCAGAAGACACTTTTGGTAAAATATTATTTGGTAAAAATGCTAACCATCTGATCGTGCTCAGTAGGTGTTGAGTTGACACAGAAAGAGTTTGTAAAATTAGCTTTTAATCAATGGAAAGGTTTATTTCATGTTTTATGGGTCGAAATTTCCCCAGAGTCATTTGGCATGTTAACTAAAGAAATGTAACAATTAAAAACAGCTGATATAGCCTTTAGAACATATTTCCTAGAATTTATTTTGAGGAACAAATACAAACGTTAAGTCTTACCAGTGGCAACGAATCATGGATCTGAAGGAAGTTCCCTCATTCACACAAGATCTGTGCTGGATTATCTCATCTCTGCAGCAACGGAAATGCTAAGGAGATTGTTATCAGCCAGGTTTCGAGCTTCTGGTGGCTGTGTGATATAAGTTGTTGCAAAGTGCGTGAATCATGTGTGAATATTGATCGAGAACAGGTTTCTCTGTACCGTAACCTCAGGCCACACTCAATGTCCTCAATTGCACCTGTATCACCTGTGGCCCGGGGATGGTATTATTGCCTCTTCTGAGGCTTGAGCACATGATCCAGGCTGACGACCCCACTGCAGTACTGAGGGATCTCTGCATTGTCGGAGCAGCCATCTTTCGGAGACAGTAAACCGAGGTTCCCCCCCGCCCACCCCATTCTGCCCTCACAGGTAGATAAAACATCCCAAGGCACTATTTTGAAGAGGAGAAGGAGAGTTCTCCCTGTCATCCTGGCCAATATTTATCCCTGAACTAACACCTAAAACAGATTAGCCATTCAGGTTATTTCATTGCTGTTCATGGGTGCTTGCTGTGCGCAAATTGACTGCCATCTTTCCTACGTTACAACAGTGGCAACACTTCAAAGTGTGCTTCATTGGCTGTAAAATGCTTTGGGCTAATCTGAGGCAGCGAAAGCTGTGAAGATCATGATGTGTCAGCATGGATTCTGTGCTCAGGTCTCTGGAATGTAGCCTGAACTCAGTATCTCCTGATTCAAAGGTAAGAGTGATTCTGTCTAGTTCGCACCCAACATCCACGTGCCTATATGCTCCTAACAAGATGGTAATGAGGAACGGGAACCCTGGTTCATTGACTCCCTCCCAATTCTGGGAACTTTGTCATCAACTATAGCCTGGCGGCTGCCCTGACGGAGGTAAGCTGGGTTAGCACAGAATGAGGTTTGAACCTCGGACCTTGAGACCCAAGTGGCAAAGTCACAAATGAATCAAGTGGAGCTCCCACAGAGCCTGAGCAAGGCATTTCAGAGGAACGATGCCCATAAAGTTATCAATGGAGGCATGAAAAACTTGTGGAAAAGAGGTGAAACTAGAGATGGCCAGAGTCATCGATAGAGAAAGGTAAACATGTGAGAGAGAGGCAGGACAATCCTCTTTGACACTGCATACTTCACAGGGTCTTATCTTTCCTCTTAGCTCTCGAGATCCAGGTGTCCGGTGGGCAAAATATGAGCATGGACGACTTGGTGAGAATGCATGTCTGGAATAACACCATGGAGATATATTGGAAAACAATCATCGGAGCAATGCACTCTGGTAAAATTTTTGGCTCTTTTTCAACTCAACTTGTATTTTGCAGTTCTTGCGTGTTTAGAAATGCTTCACATTTTTATAAAGGTGACTTATATTAATGTCTGTGGGCATGAAGACCTCCGCAAACCTCTCTGCCTCTCCACCTCTCTGTCCTCCTTTAAGACGCTCCTTAAAGCCTACCTCTTTGACCAACCTTTTAGTCACTTGCCCTAATGCATTCAGGGTGGGATTTTCCTGCCCTGCCCACTGCAAGAATCACCGCGGGCAGGACAGAAAATTTGACGGGACAGCAAAAGGTCAGTTAACTTCAGGCGGGAATTTTGACCGGAAAATTCCCCCGTCAGGAGCTAAATCAGGAAGCACATTTTCACACAAAGGCTGGTGAAAACCTGAAATTCTCTCCCCAAAAAGGCAGTGGATGCTAGGGGACAAAATGATTGATCGATTTTTTGTGAGGTAAAGATAGGCAGAAATGGTTTCAAGATCAGAAGCTGAGAGTGGGAGCAAAGAGTAGTTATTCAAAGTGGCAGAAAGTAGGAAGTGACATTCCACAAGGATCAGTGGTGGGACAACTGCTGTTCACAATTCACATGAATGATTTGGACTTTGGAATCAAAAATACAATTTCTAAATTTGCACATCACACCAAATTTGGTAGGGTGGGGAAGGCAGAATAGTCAATAGTCGGAGGACCCCGACAAATTACAGGAGGACATGAACAAATGGGCAAATAATTGGCGAATGAAGTTCAACACAAAAAAAATGTGAGGTAGTGCATTTTGATAGGGAGAATAGGAAGGTCACTTATTATTTGGAAGGTGCAGGTCTAGGTGGGGAAGAGGAACAAAGGGATCTTGGAGTACAAGTAAACTAATCACGAAAGGTTGTGCCACAGCTTAGCAAGGCTTGTCGGGTGGCCGAGTTGTGCTATTAATGATAGAGTTGATCTGAAGACACTTTTTGGGTGGAAACATTAAGTTTATTTACAATATGCTCAGCAGCAACTAGATTTATGCTTTCAACTCCAACTCTAACTCTACACTGACTGCTGAGGTAGCCCGCGCTACTCTCCTATTGGTTACTACAGATCATGTGATCTTCCTTAACAAGTATTATTCTTAAAGGTACATTACACTAAATAAAACCATAATTACTACATTCCTCCCCCTTTAACTCAGCTATACATATTGTATTTACAACTACATATTTTTCAAGACAACAAAATATTTACACTGAGTAAGGAATCTCCGTCTGGCTGAATTTGTTCTCACACTGAACAATTTCTCCTTTAACTCCTCTCACTTCCTCCAAATAAAAGGTGTGGCTATGGGTACCCGCATGGGCCCCAGTTATGCCTGTCTCTTTATGGGGTATGTGGAACATTCCTTGTTCCAGTCCTACTCCGGCCCCCTCCCACAACTCTTTCTCCGGTACATCGATGATTACTTCGGTGCTGCTTCATGCTCTCGTCGGAACCTGGAAAAATTTATTAATTTTGCTTCCAATCTCCACCCCTCCATCATTTTCACATGGTCCATCTCTGACACTTCTCTTCCCTTCCTTGACCTCTCTGTCTCAATTTCTGATGATAGACTGTCCACCAATATCCATTACAAGCCTACCGACTCCCACAGCTACCTCGACTACAGCTCCTCACACCCCGCTTCCTGTAAAGACTCCATCCCATTCTCTCAATTCCTCCGCCTCCGTCGCATCTGTTCTGATGACGCTACCTTCAAAAACAGTTCCTCTGACATGTCCTCCTTCTCCCTTAACCGAGGTTTTCCACCCACGGTCGTTGACAGGGCCCTCAACCGTGTCCGGCCCATATCCCACGCATCCTCCCTCACGCCTTCTCCTCCTTCCCAGAAACATGATAGGGTCCCCCTTGTCCTCACTTATCACCCCACCAGCCTCCGCATTCAAAGGATCATCCTCCGCCATTTCCGCCAACTCCAGCATGATGCCACCACCAAACACATCTTCCCTTCACCCCCCCTGAAGGCATTCCGTAGGGATCGTTCCCTCCGGGACACCCTGGTCCACTCCTCCATCACCCCCTACTCCTCAACCCCCACCTATGGCACCTCCCCATGCCCACGCAGAAGATGCAACACCTGCCCCTTCACTTCCTCTCTCCTCACCGTTCAAGGGCCCAAACACTCCTTTCAAGTGAAGCAGCATTTCACTTGCATTTCCCCTAACTTAGTCTACTGCATTCGTTGCTCCCAATGCGGTCTCCTCTACATTGGAGAGACCAAACACAAACTGGGCGACCGCTTTGCAGAACACCTGCGGTCTGTCCGCAAGAAAGACCGAAACCTCCCTGTCACTTGCCATTTTAACACTCCACCCTGTTCTCTTGCCCACATGTCTGTCCTTGGCTTGCTGCATTGTTCCAGTGAAGCCCAACGCAAACTGGAGGAACAGCACCTCATCTTCCGACTAGGCACTTTACAGCCTTCCGGGCTGATTATTGAATTCAACAACTTTAGATCTTAAACTCCCCCTACCCCCATCCCCACCCCGTTTCTCCCCCCTCCCTTTTTTTTTCAATAATTTATATAGATTCTTCTTTTCCCACCTATTTCCATTATTTTTAAATCTAAAACTAAAACTTTTTTAGTCTTTCCACCCCACCCCCACTAGAGCTGTACCTTGAGTGTCCTGTCTTCCATTCTTAATTAGCACTTTTCTCAGACAATATCACCACCTTCAACACCTCTTTGATCCTTTTGTCTGTGACATCTTTTGATTATCTGCTCCTATCACTGCTTGCTTATCCCCACAATCACCCCACCCTCAACTTCTCTCTCCCCCCCGCCCCCCCACCTTAGACCAGCTTATATTTCACCCCTCTCCTAACTATACTCAGTTCTGCCGAAGGGTCATGAAGACCCAAAACGTTAACTGATTTCTTCTCCACCGATGCTGCCAGACCTGCTGAGTTTTTCCAGGTAATTCTGTTTTTGTTAAGGAATTTACAAGTTCAGTCTTCCAGGTGGTTTCCTGGTACATGTGGAATGTCACAGCTCCACAACTTCAGATTTTTTTGTCAGGAACCTCTTTTTCCAGAGTTGCCTGAACATCAGGTGCTTTGGTGGGCACTTGCAGTTCTGTATCCTCAACTCTTATAGGAACATCAGATATGTCAATCCTGGGTTGAATATCCTCAACAGGAAAGGAAGACCCAGTCATGATCACTGGTGGAACCAAATCTTGGTGATTTGTCTCTCTCTTCCTTAAATGGTCCGCATGTTTACGGATAATCCGGCCTTCCACCTCCACGTGGTAAGATGGAGGCCCAGTCACCGCACTTATTTCACCCGGTAACCACTTTGGTCCGTCGCCAAAGTTCTTCATGTATACTGGCTCTCCCACAGTAAATTTCCTCTCATGACTATGCTACTCGTGTCTAGCTTTCTGACTTCCCCTGACTCCTTTCCACCTTCCCCTCTAAATTCGGCATTGTTAAGCTCAATCTCATCCTGAGACAGCGTTTCAACAATAACTCCGTAGGTATAACACGTGTTGTTGTGTGAGGGCTAGTCCTATAATGAAAAAGAAAGCGTGCTAACTTGGTTGCCAAGGAATCGCCAGTTAGCTTTTTCATGCCAGCCTTGAGCATTTGAATCACCCTTTTGGCCAGTCCATTTGAGGGAGGGTGGTACGGTGCAGTTTTTACATGAGTGACACCGTTGAGGCTGATAAACTGTTGAAACTCAGCACTTGTAAATGCTGTGCCATTATCAGAAATGACTACTTCTGGTAGTCTGTGAACGGCAAAACTCTGACATTGTTTCTCAATTGTAGCGTCCAACATTCAATTGTACGCCCAGCCATTTTCAATGGGCATCGACAATAAGCAGAAACATTGTTCCCAGGAAAGGTCCAACATAGTCAATGTGTAACCACATCCAGGGTCTACCTGGCCACTCCCATGGGTGTAATGGAGCTGTCGCTGGCAACTTTTGCAGTTGCTGACATTGCCCACAGTGCTTTACTAAACTCTCTATTTCGCCATCCATCCCTGGCCACCATAGATAGTCACTTGCTATGGTCTTCACTCGGGAAATTCCTGGATGGGCACCGTGTAGTTCAATTAAAAGTGGCTCCCTTCCCTTTGGAGGAACTATCACTCGTGCTCCCCACAATAAGATGCCATCCTGGCTGGTTATTTCATGTCTTCTGTTGGAGCATAATTTCATTTCATCAGATGCGGGCCCCTGTGACCAACGATGTAGTACTTGTTCTCGTACTTGAGATAGGACTGGGTCCCAACTTGTCCAGTCTCTGATCTATCCCGCGCACACTGGCGAGGAATCTAAGAAATTTACCAGTAAAACAAGTTCCTGTGGAACTGGGATGTGCTCATCATTTTCTTGTAAAAGCAAACGACTAAGGGCATCGGCGTTTGTGGTTTGATTGCCAGGCCTATGTATGAAAGTGTATTCGTATGCTGCCAGAATTAAAGCCCATCGTTGTATTCTTGCTGAGGCTATGGGTGGTATAGCCTTGTCCTCACTAAACAATCCTAGCAATGGTTTGTGGTCTGAAATGATTGTAAAATGGCGGCCTTGTGCGTATTTTCTGGCCAATCTTCCGATGGAGGATCCCGCAGAGCTCAGCATAGGAAACCTCGGAGACATCAGAGAAGCGAAATGGCGCAGAAGTCACGCCCCTATTTTACAGCACATGCTGCCGTATTCTGGTAATTAAATGGTCGTTTGGAAGTACAGAACTTGAGTATTGCTGAATAAAGAGACAATTCACAAGAACACCAAATGTAAAGGGAACAACAATTCATCTTCTGACATTGTATAAATTGTTGCACGCTTTACAATTTGCTATTCTTGTGTTTTGGCCTGATGAGTGCAAGACGAAAAGCTTTGACAACGCGTCTCTTTGTTCAGCAATTTTGGTAATGGTTCACTAACACAATGAAAAGCTTTGGGCCATTTAAACAGCTTTCCAGTGTGTTAGTGAATGAGTGTTGTAGGGCGGGTGACATAAGTGGGTAAGAGGGTAGGGTGGCAGCTGGGTAGGGTGGTGAGGTCAGGTCGGGTTGGGTTGGGTCGGCAGGAGTTGTGGGATCAGGGGGTTAGTTAGGGGTAGCCGGTGGGCAGGGGGGTCAGTTGTGTACTTACCGAGGAGTTAGATTAGGGTTTTTCTGCCTAACATTTCCTGGGTAACTATTCAGGTAAGTAAGCCGGAACCGTCCAAACGCACTGACTCTCGCTCAGAGTTGGAAACCTTTTTGGAGAGTCACAGGGAACGGGGAATTGCCCATCGGAAGTTCAAGCTTCCCGAGCAATTCTCACGGAGTCAGTGCATTGGGACTTCCAAGGGGTCCCATAGCACATCTAAGGGGGTATGTCCGGTCTCCGACAATGCAGAAACCGGAAGATATGGGCCAATGTGCTGTAGACTTGGATGTATAGCCATGAATGTCTTCATATTCATTAATATCCAAACCGTTATGCTCTGCCAGAGTTTGCTGCAGTTTCCTTGCTCGTATTCAACAACATGGAATCCATTTTGAACGGCAAGATATATGGAGAAGGGAATGGACAAGCCCATAAAACTGAGAGGACTGTCCAATTAAACTCCAGGGTGATAGCAGCCACAATCAGCAACAAAGCAGCCAGACATGAACTGGCGGAGAAGGTCAATTTTACACTGAAACTCAACCAGGTTTGTAAATCAAACTTTGGAGCTTTTCCAACCTTAATTGCTTTTTCATAGTTTAATTGGGAAATGGCAGTCAGAACTCGGAATAATGACTTTAATGCTGATCCGAGAACATAAAAATCCTAGCCCGGAACTAGGTCTGACGGATCTCCTACAAGTCCTGACTTGGAACTATATCGCCGTTCCTTTACTGTCACTGGATCAAAATCCTGGAACTCCCTCGCTAACAGCACTGGGGGTGTACCTACACCACATGGACTGCAGCGATTCAAGAAGGGAGCTCACCACCACCTTCTCAAGGGCAATTAGAGATGGGCAATAACCGGAGCAATTTAAATTGGGACTGCACAAGAGGCCTGAATTAGAGGGATGCAGAGATCTCGGAGGGTTGTGGGGCTGGAGGAGATTACAGAGATAGGAAGGGGTAAGGCCATGGACGGATTTGAAAACAAGAGGGAAAAGATCAGGAAGGGTTACTGCACTCAATCACTGTCCAGTAATTAATTATTGGAAAGTGTCCATGCATCAAATAGGTGCTGACGATATGATCATGTTTGACCGTGACATCTGACAAAAGCAAAGAACCTCTGACGCTCAATGTAAAGAATGGGAAAGCGCTGGAAATACTCAGCAGGTCTCAGGGCTCCTGTGGAGAGAGAAACAGAGTTAATGGCCAGAATGTTTCGGCCCCGCCGAGGCGAGGATGGGGCTGTAGAGTGCTGCGAGCCATTTTAAACTCCATTGACTTCGGCAGGACTGTAAAATCGCTCTGGAGTAAAATTCCACCCAATGTTTCGAGTCCGATATGACTTTTCATCAGAAATTCTCCAGTTCAGAACAAGGGTCAGGTTCGACTGGAAACGTTAACTCTCCACAGATGCTGCCAGACCTGCTGAGCATTTCCAGCACTTTCTGTTTTTATTTTAGATTTCCAGCATCTGCCGTATTTTTGCTTTTATTTCAGTAAAGAATGGGAGATTGGTGAGGTCTGAGCCCGATTTCAACTCGAGCCAGTTGTGACATCCCAATGTGAATTGAGTTACAAGTACCTTCAAAAACAGTTCCTCTGACATGTCCTCCTTCTTCCTTAACCGAGGTTTTCCACCCACGGTCGTTGACAGGGCCCTCAACCGTGTCCGGCCCATCTCCCGCGCATCCGCCCTCACGCCTTCTCCTCCCTCCCAGAAATATGATAGGGTCGCCCTTGTCTTCACTTATCATTCCACCAGCCTCCGCATTCAAAGGATCATCCTCCGCCATTTCCGCCAACTCCAGCATGATGCCACCACCAAACACATCTTCCCTTCACCCCCCCTGGCGGCATTCCGTAGGGATCGTTCCCTCCGGGACACCCGGGTCCACTCCTTCATCACCCCCTACTCCTCAACCCCTACTTATGGCACCTCCCCATGCCCACGCAGAAGATGCAACACCTGCCCCTTCACTTCCTCTCTCCTCACTGTCCAAGGGCCCAAACACTCCTTTCAAGTGAAGCAGCATTTCACTTGCATTTCCCCTAACTTAGTCTACTGCATTCGTTGCTCCCAATGCGGTCTCCTCTACATTGGAGAGACCAAACGCAAACTGGGCGACCGCTTTGCAGAACACCTGCGGTCTGTCTGCAAGAAAGACCCAAACCTCCCTGTCGCTTGCCATTTTAACACTCCACCCTGCTCTCTTGCCCACATGTCTGTCCTTGGCTTGCTGTATTGTTCCAGTGAAGCCCAACGCAAACTGGAGGAACAGCACCTCATCTTCCGACTAGGCACTTTACAGCCTTCCGGGCTGAATATTGAATTCAACAATTTTAGATCTTAAACTCCCACCCCACATCCCCACCCCATTTCTTCCCCCTCCCTTTTGTTTTTTTCAATAATTTATATAGATTTTTCTTTTCCCACCTATTTCTATTTCCATTATTTTAAAATCTACAACTAATACCTTGTCAGTCTTTCCACCCCACCCCCACTAGAGCTGTACCTTGAGTGTCCTGTCATCCATTCTTAATTAGCACTTTTCTTAGATAATATCACCACCTTCAACACCTCTTTGATCTTTTTGTCTGTGACATCTTTTGATTATCTGCTCCTTTCACTGCTTGCTTGCCCCTACAACCACCCCCACCCCCCCAACCCCGCCCCCCACCACCCCCCACCTCAACTTCTCTCTCCCCCCGCCCACCTTAAACCAGCTTATATTTCACCCCTCTCCTAACTATACTCAGTTCTGTTGAAGGGTCGTGAGGACTCGAAACGTCGACTCTTTTCTTCTCCACCGATGCTGCCAGACCTGCTGAGTTTTTCCAGGTAATTCTGTTTTTGTTTTTATCTCTGAGTTACAAGTTAGTTCATCCTAGACATGGGTCACAAAACTGCCTCCCAATTCACAGTCATTCAGAGAGGGAACAAGTGTGCCTGACAGGGAAAATGGAACATTCGTACACTGGGGAATTGGGATGATCACTGGACATTGGCATTCAGGCACATCAGAGGAAAACTTGCCTGGTCGCCTTTTCTAGTGAAGTTGTGCAATGCATTCTTTTAGAATCCCATCATTGTTTTACCAGAAATAGTGACCAAAGGAAACTCACATTATTGATACAGTGCAGAGGTTGCTTTACTCTATATCTAACCCCGTGCTGTACCTGTCCTGGGGATCTTTGATGGGGACAGTGTAGAGGGAACTTTGTTCTGTATCAAACTCTGTGCTTTACCTGTCCTGGGAGTGTTTGATGGGGCCAGTGTAGAGCGAGCGTTACTCTGTTTCTAGCCCCGTGCTGTAACTGCCCTGGGAGTTTTTGGTGGGGACAGTGTGGAGGGAGCTTTACTCTGTATCCAACCTTCTGCTATACCTGTCCTGGGAGTGTTTGATGGGACAGTGCAGAGGGAGCTTTACTCTGTATCTAACCGTGTGCTGTACCTGTCCTGGGAGTGTTTGATGGGACAGTGCAGAGGGAGCTTTACTCTGTATCTAACCGTGTGCTGTACCTGTCCTGGGAGCGTTTGATGGGACCATGTAGAAGGAGCTTTACTCTGTATCTAATCTCCGCTGTACCTGCCCTGGGAGTGTTTGATGGAACAGTGTGGAGGGAGCTTTACTCCATATCTAACCCATGCTGTACCTGTCCTGGAAGTGTTTGATGGGATACTGTACAGGGAGCTTTACTCTGTATCTAATCCCGTGCTGTACATGCCCTGGGAGTGTTCGATGGGACAGTGCGGAGAGAGCATTTGGTGATGGTGCTCCTACAATGGCGCTAAGTGCGTTTTTCTGTCTAATTTCTTCTCTACAGAAGGTTCCTATGCAAGGCATGGACCATAAAGAATGCACTGACTGAATATTTTCTGGACTGACACAGTTCAGAGAGTTGGGAATGTTTAAACTGGTTGTGGGAGATGGGTGTTTTTGATGCTGTTTAACAGAGTTTATTCTTGCGTGCAGGGTAAGAAAGCCAACGAGAAGGTAGAGTGCGTCTACTGGAAGACAACAGCAGTGGATAGTTTCTGGTCCTCCGAGGGCTGCATAGTGTTTGGTTCCAATCAAACCCATGTAATGTGCCAATGCAACCATCTGACGAGCTTTGCTATTTTAATGGCATCAGTTGAGATAGAGGTAAAACTTGGCTCAAACTTGTGTCAAAGAGGGAGGTAAACACACTCAGCTTCCGTAAACACAGGGGTTCTCTTGTTCATCCCAGGACTCAGTCGGCAGCACTCTCTTGCCTCTGAGTCAGAAAGTTGTGGGTTCAAATCCTGCTGCAGAGACTTGAACAGGAAATCTAGACCGATAGTGCCAGTGGGGTATTGAGGGAGTGCTGCACTGTCCGGGGTGCCGTCTTTCAGATAAGATGTTAAACCCCATCTGCCCCGTCAGGTGGAAGTAAAAGACACCATGGCACTTTTTCGAAGTAGAGCTGGGGAGTTATCCCAAACATCGATATTTATCCCAGAATGAACGACATTGGCCTTTATTAGAATCAATGAAAATATAAGCTGAACAAAGCGTGAAACAAGCTGCTGATTTCCTATCACTGTGTGATGCGATCCACCGAGATTAATGTCACAACCATAATGTCACATACCATGACTGGCTCTGGCTGCTGCTTACAGTGCCATCCAATCTGTCACCATGCCTGGTACAGGTCATGCCATCCAATGTTGGGGGGCGGGGTGGGGTGGGGTGGAATCCAAAACTAAGTCCACAAGTAGAAGGTGATATTTTATAATTAAATTCAATTCCTCCCTCCCTGCCAGTCCCCTCAAAGTGAGGAGGACACTTGCCACAGCCCATGGGTGGAGTCTGTTAACATGGGGAAGCTGTTGCACTGCAGCTACCACGCGGTTCTGGCTGGCCAGGAAACTCTCCCATTCCTACTCCCTGCCATAGGTGTGTTGGAAGGATTTTTTTTCCTCTTCCCAGGTTGACAATCAACCTGTTTGGCCAAATTGTGAATGCACCTTCCATGGCCGTCAAGTCTTGGGATGGGATTCAAACTCAGAGTTTCTGGTTCAAAGCTCAGGACAATGCACCACAAGACCGCCAGTTGATTAAATTCAACAGGGAATTCAGGAGAAGCATTTTAAAACAAAGAGTGATTAGAATGCAGAACTTGCTACCAGGGGGAGTGGTGCAGGTAAATGGCATAGACACATTTTAGGGGAGTCAAGATAAACACATTAAGAGAAAGGAATAGAAGATTATGTTGATAGAATGAGATGAAGAAAGGTGAGGGAGGCTCGTGTGGAGCATAAACATCATGAGGGGCCAGTTGGGCTGAATTGCCTGTTTCTGTACTGTACATTCAATGCACTTCTGTGATAGGCCTGCCAAACAGCGGTTGCCAAGCGTGCTTTACCTGGATGTGATTCCCTCTTTGTCCTCACTGCAGGATGACTTGTCCATGATGATAATCACCTCTGTCGGTCTCATCATATCCCTACTGTGCCTTTTGGCCTCAATTGTTGTGTTCGTCAAGTGCCGCTCAATCCAAAATTCCAACACCACCGTGCACAAGCACCTGAGTGTGAACCTCTTCCTGGCGCAGCTCCTCTTCCTGACAGGAACCCATGTAAGACACAAGGTGAGAAAACCAATCTGTAGACTGTATTCCTCAATCAGGCAGCAGAACCAGACGTGCCATGGATGTCACAGAGCCTCACGGTCAATCTCCCGCTCTGCTAGCTCCCTGAGCTGTCCACTCATCTCATTCAGACCATCATAGATATCAAGTCACTGTCTTTGATTTGACCTTCCATGAGGTCTGTTCCCTACGATCGTCAGTCTCCATTCTTCAGCTTCATGAGTTCCAAGCATTACAGATCCTCTAACACTACATGTAGGCCTATCCTTTATAATCCTCCAGTGTTACTTTGTCGGAGATTAATCACACCAAGGCATCACAGAAACCCCATTTATTACTTGTGCACAAGGGAGAACAATACAACGAGAGCTATTGTACCGTCTCAAAGCAGAATACACAGAGACTTGCTTAAAAGCATTTTACAACCAATCAGTAAATTTTGCACATCTCAATCCACTTATTTGCATACATTAACTGACCAATCCATGTTTTAGTTAATTTCTATTGCTACACAACAGGTGCGGTGCGTACACACTTGGTTATCACAACTTTGATTACATTCGGCCCGAGAGAGAGACACAAGGAATGTCTCAGGGCTCATCCTACAGTAGTCAGACAAGATGCTATTGTTCTTCAAGGTTGCAGTATTTTTCTCTTAGGCCTAAGCACTTAATTCAATTTCTCCATTAACCCTTTCAGTACTAAGTGGGTTCCCTATTTGTCTAGGCCACCACAACTTCATCTATCCACCAGTTGATGCCCAATAACACATTGAACAGGATTTTCCAAAATTAACATTTTTAATCTTCGTCTCTAATTCCTCAGATGAACCACTCCCAATCCAGCCAATCTCATTCCAGAGCCAGCTACTATAGGGCTGGTTCACTCTGGCCCTGACTCTTTTTTTTATTCATTCATGGGGTGTGAGCTTCACTGATAAGGCCAACGTTTGTGGCCCATCCCTAGTTGCCCCTGAGAAGGTGGTGGTGAGCTGCCTTCCTGAACCGCTGCAGTCCATGTGGTGTAGGTACACCCACAGTGCAGTTAGGGAGGGAGTTCCAGGATTTTGACCCAGTGACAGTGAAGGAACGGTGATATATTTCCATGCCAAGATGCTGTGTGGCTTGGAGGGGAACTTGCAGGCGATGGACTTCCCATGGATCTGTTGCTCTTGTCCTTCTAGGTGGTGGGGATCGCAGGTCTGCAAGGCGCGATTGAAGAACTGGATTAACATTCCCTGTGGCCTTGCCTCCCTTGCTGCAAGGAAGATATAGACTTGTGAGGGTTTTCCCAGAGCCCTGGCCCTGCTTATATTTTTATACATGTCAAAAACAGGTGCTGGGGGATTGGGCACTTTTTCATTTCATATCCATGGTGGACTTCAAATGGGATTCTTGTCACCAAAAGGGTACCCAGCCATTGCTCAGTCACAGATTTCCACTAGTGCTTCATTCCCACAAGAGGCTGTCAGGCATTTAAAGGGACAGAAAAACACCCTGAGGATTGGCTTATCAGCTGCCTTGTAGGCGTTTGGCAGTTTTTGCCCCAAAATGCCCCACTGTGTAGAGCCAGTGGAGCCTCCAGTGGAAGCTAATTCATGGGTCTTCACACCACCCTCCCCACAGCAGCTCAGGACTTGGTCCTAATTGAGCTTGGGTGTGGAAGCCAACCCTAATCTGTCCACAGTGCCCCACATTTCCCTCATTCTCAGCCTCAACCCTGCACAACTCCAGGCGGAATAGCCAGAAGCCTTCCAGCCCCTGGTTGAGGTGTACAGTCAGATACAGAGTAAAGCTCCCACAATACGATCCAGCCTAACCTTGGGAAGGCATCACTCACCAGTGTGACCTCCCATTTCCCCCACTGTCCTCCCGTGGCTTCTCTAAGATTAGCCATTTAATACCAGATTGAGGCCCTGCTGAAAGTGCTACGATCTTTACAGCCAACAGACAGCTATCTCATCATTATGAACAAAATTTCAGCCCAGGCCATGGAGTTGGATATTTCACAAAACCCCTCTGTTACCCCCTGTCTCTCTGTGTGTCTGTGCCTACCTTTGTGTGTCTGTCTATATGCCCCTGCCTGTGTGTGTGGCTTTAGTTGTTGTATGCCCTTGCCCATGTCTGTCTGTGTCTCTGCCTGTGTTTGTGTCTGTGCTTGTAAGTCTCTGCCCATGTCTACTAGTCTGTGTGCCTGTATGTGGGTGTTCTCTCTGTGTCTGTATGGGTGCCCCTGCCTGTGTCGCTCTATATGTCTGTGTGTCCCTGTGTGCCTGTCTGTGTGTCTGCCTGTGTGTTTATCTCTGCGTCTTTCTGTCTGTGCGTTTCTGTCTGTGTATCTTTGCCTTTATGTCTGCCTGCATGTTTATCTCTGTGTCTTTCTGTCTTTGTGCTTCTGTGTATCTCTGCCCTTATCTCTGCCTGTGTGTTTATCTCTATGGATTTCTTCCTGTGTCGCTGTGTGTTTCAGGCTATCTTTGTCACTCTGTGTCTTTATTTTGAAAACTAACCAACTGCTCTGATATTTTCTTCAGATAATTTGTGCCCTGGTTGCAGGATGTTTACATTATCTTTTTCTAACCGTCTTTGCCTGGATGCTCCTGGACGCCTTGCAGCTTTTCATTGCATGCAGACATCTTACAGTCAAAGTGTTTACTCGCACACACGTCATCAGGCAGAGATTCCTGTATCCTTCTGGCTATGCTGTTTCTGCATTGATAGTAATAATCTCGGCAGCAATACATCCCAGTGGCTATGGATCAGAAAAAGTGTGAGTAATTTTATATTTAGTTAACATCGTAGAATTGAATAGCACAGAAGGGTGGGGTCATTCAGTCCATCATGCCGCAGTGCCTGCCCTATCAAGTCCCTTCAGAATCTTGTGTGCTTCTCATTCATCTAAACTCCAGAGACTATCGGCTCAGTTCACTCAGCCTCTCATCATAGTATGCCCCTCTCATCCCAAGGACCAATCCAGTGAACCTTCGCTGTATGTCCCCCAATGCAAGTATATCCTTCTTTAAAAATGGAGTCCAAAACTGTGCGGAGAGCTGCAGGTGTGGTCTCACTGTAGCCTTGACTCCAAATCTTTTTAATGCCCTTACCTAACACAAATCTATCAATTGTCTATCGATCAACAGTTTTTTGGGGGGGCAGAGAGTTTCGGTGAGCCCAAATTCCCACTGCTGCTCATTGTCTAGTGGCCCTGCTGAAAGGCCACTGGAGCAGCCTTGACTTTGTACGATGAACATAAAACGGATGATGACAAGTCGGCAGCCCCTTCACACCTCGCCTGAGTTTTATTTCCACTGACTCCAAAGGAGAGAATGAAGCAGAGCCAGTTCTGATGACCTAGAACTGTTATCCCCTCAACCAATTTCGTTAAAGCAGGTTATCTGATCATATATCACATTGGTGTTTGTGGGAGCTTGCTGTGCGCACATTGGCCTCTGTGTTTCCTACATTACAACACTGCACTTCAAAAATGGCTGACTGACATTCAGTAATGAATTCTTTGGCTCTCGTAGCTGCTGGTTGAATCTAGAGTCGGGATTTCGATGGAGTTTCCAAGGGCCAGTTTGCATTGTGATTGTGGTAAGTTTCCAGTGTTTTCACTATATTCACTAAGGTGACTGACCTCTCCAGCGGCGAGAGATTGAATAACTAGAGCAGAGTTGAGTCCATGGGTTCAAAGCATTCCAAAAATAATTGAAGTTCAACATAACAGCGGAGAAGGTGATTGATTGTTTTGTGAGCATTTTCTCTTTTCCTCTTATCTAAAATAGGGAATTTTAATCCGGTGAGTTATAACATTAATTGAAATAGTAAGAATAAGAGTCTTCCAAAACTCAGGTAATTTATTAGTAAGATTTTATTAGTAGTAGTAAGATTTACTAGCAGTTGTAAAGCTTAATAGTAGGAGTGGGGTTTACTAATAGTAAATTAATAAGGAAAGTAAAGTAAGGCTCTACATGAGCCTTAAGCAAATTGTTGTAGGTTAAATGAGATTAGAGAGATAAATGCATGGCTCAAGGACTGGTGTGGTAGAACTGGGTTTCTCATGGGGCACTGGCACCAGTACTTAAGATAAGTAAATTTATTAATACTTGATAAAGATGACAGGGCGTGTCATGTGTTACAGCTGCAGTATGTGTGGTTACTGGTGGACAATTGTGTGGTTCAGGGCAAAGATGTTTGCAATAAGTGTCTGTGGCTTAAGGAGCTTCAGCTCAGAGTCAATGAACTGAGGGCCAAGCTATAGACACTGCAATGCATCAGGGGAAGGTCAGGGGGAATGTATCTGCAGTATGCGACTATATCTGTGGCTCGAGGAGCTTCAGCTCAGGGACAATGAGCTGGAGGCCAAGCTACAGACATTACAATGCGTCAGGGAGGGGGAAAGTTGCCTGGACACTTTGTTCCAGAAGGCAGCTACACCCCTTAGGATAGGGTCAAGTGATTTGGTTCGTGTTCAGGGACAGGAGGGTGTGACTACGAGTGAGGCAGGTAAGGGGATCAAGAAGGTAGAAGTGGAGGAGCCTCAGCTTTTGCAATTGTCCAACTGGTTCAAGGTTCTTACAGCCTGTATAGATAAGAGCAGGAGCTGCAAGATGGATGAGCAAACTGACCATGGCACCATGGTAGAGGAAGCCATGCAAGCAGGGTGCATAAATAGGAATGTAACGGTTGTATGTGATAGTATAGTCAGGGGAGTAAACACAGTTCCCAGTAGCTGAGAGCAAGAGTCCAGATGGCTGTATTACCAGTATGGTTTGGGACAGCTGCTCTGGGCTGGAGAGGAATTTGCAGTAGGAGGGGGAGGATCCATTTGTTGTGGTCTATATGGGTACCAACAACATTGATAAGGCTAGGAAAGAGGTTCTGCATAGGAAGTATGAGCAGCTAGGGTAAATTAGAAAGCAGAACCTCAAAGGTAATAATCACTGGATTTCTACCTGAGCCTTAAGCAAATTGTTGTAGGGTAAATAAGATTAGAGAGGTGAATGCGTGGCTCAAAGACTGGTATGGGAGAAATGGATTTCTCATAGGGCACTGGCACCAGTACTGAGGAAAGTGGGAGCTGTACCATTGGCATAGCCTTCACCTTGAACCATGCAGGGACCAGTGTTCTGACAAATTGTATAACTAGGGCAGTAGAGAGGACTTGAAACTAATGTAAGGGACATATCTTTTTATTTCTGTTGGACTGTTGTAAAGAGCATATCTTTTTATTTTCTGCTGGGCTATGGATTAAAATTACAATGGCTGCAGTTTGAAAGACATGTCCACTGGAACAGGATGAGAGATATATACAATGCTGAAGTCCTGGAACAGAGTTTGCCATGAAAGACAGGATGGTGCAGGAAAGGAGTCCTGGACCAGGGGAGCTGTCTGGCAACAACATTTTAATTGGCTCCTAACCAGGTGACCAGGTTTTGTGTGAGGGCAGTGCAACAGAATAGCTCCTAGCCTGAAAGGGAAAAGACGTAAAACCTCTTGCACCTGTGTGTGGAAGATTCCAGTCATTCCAAAATAATAGCAAGCTGGCTTTTTCTCCTCATATCTCGATAACCTGCTCTCTCTCTCTCTGAAAAGCCCTGACAAGAGGCAAAGGGGAAAATCACTGTTGGAGACATTGAAAGTCAAGTGCTCAACCAGTGAACTAAACACTGAAAGTGCTGGAAGACCACCTCGTGTCATCAACAAGAACTGAAAGGAATTTGGAAGATATCAATCAAAATCAACCCATCAAATTCTGTACTCCAGAATTGGTGCTATTGAACCGTTTTATCCCACCCTTAAAATCCATGTTTTGTGTGTCTCATGTGTTTTGTATGTGTGTGTATATAGGGATTTAAGAAGGGGTAGAGTTTAGGTTATAGAGTTAGAAATTAGCAGTTCATATTTCTTTCTTTTGCCACTGGTTAACAACAGTTTGTTCAATAAACAGTTATTTACTTATTAAGTTTACAAACCTGGTGCTCGTATTCTGTTAACCTAAATTAAACAGTGAGGTAGAATTAGTGGTTTTGTGGTTATCTGATGGTTTGGTTAAACTTTTCACATTTGTCATGGCTCGGGGAACAGTGGGACTTGATATTACAGCCCACTATCCCCAGTGAGTTGTGACAGAGTTTGGGGGCTCAGCTCCGGGATATTTTGGAACAAAAGACAACGACAATTTGGGTGTAGATTTAGGAAGTAATAAAAGTGAAAAAGAAAGACCAGGTTTGTGCTGTCAAAAATAAGATGGCACTGGAAACTGATAATGCTTTCCTGCAAATGGAAGAGATGTCCCTGACGATTTTACAAGGGATCCCAAAAGCCAGGTTAATCGAATTGTCAAGTAAATTAAGAGTAGGATTGCCTGCCAAAGCTAGGAAGGCAGAGACAATCGAAGGGATGGCTCAGCATTTGAAATTGGAAAGAATACCCGATAGACTGAGTTCTCCAAGGGATGGTTCATTGGAATGGGCTCAACTTCAGTTGCAAATGAAAAAAATTGGAACTAGAGGCAGCAGAAAAGGAAAGAGAAAGGACATTTCAAAGGGAGTTAGAAATGGCAAAGTTAGAAAGGAAGGAAGGAAAAAAGAGAGAGAATTCCAGCTTAAAATGCTGACAGTTAATAAAGAGACACCAATGGGTGAGACTTATTTCCAGATCAGAACCCAGTGGGGAGATGTTTAAATTTGTGCAAGCTCTTCCAAGGTTTGAAGAAAGGGATGTTGAAGCATTCTTCATTTCATTTGAGAAGATAGCTAAACAAATGAACTGGCCAAAGGAAAACTGGACACTGCCCATGCAGAGCAAAGTGACAGATAGAGCACAGGAAATTTATGCTTCACTGTCAGAGGAGATTTCTAGGGTTTATGGTGTGATGAAAAAGGCCATTTTGAGTGCATATGAGTTGGTCCCTGAAGCATTCAAACAAAAATTTTGAAATTTAAGGAAATAGCCTTGGCAAACTTACATTGAATTTGAAAGGATTAAGCAAAGTAGTTTTGACAGGTGGATGCGAGCATTAGGAGTTAAAACTACCTATGAAGTTCTCAGGGAGACCATTCTCTTGGAAGAATTTAAAAACTCTGTACGTTCTGTAATAAGAACCCATGCTGAAGATCAAAGGGTTGCAACTGCTAGACAGGCAGCAGCAATGGCTGATGATTATGAGCTGATCCATAAAACTAAACCTTTTTTCCATCACCCCCATAATTTTGAAAAGTGGGAGAGTGAAAGGAAGGCAAGTAGCCACGGTAAAGAATAGATAGCTGGGAATACCTTGAGATCTCCTCCCCAGATCAGGAAGGAAGGTACTGAGGGTGGAGGTGAGTCTCAAGGCCTAAGTGCTTCCATTGTAATAAAGTGGGACACATTCATTCAGAATACTGGAAGTTGCAAGGGAAGCCCATGGAGCTTATTGGAGTTTGTAAGAGTGAGTCCGAAAAGGGAACTCAAAAAGAAAATGCCACGGATCAAATTGTAGCTTTAACTACAAATAAGGGTCTGGAGGTAAACGCTGCTGTGAATGCAGGTGAAGTGAATAAGGTAGGTGAAAGATATGTAAGGTTTTTGTCTAAAGGAAAGATAACCCCTTTTTTAACAAATGATGCAGCTAAACCCATAACTATACTAAGGGACACAGGAGCTACTCAAACTCTTTTGCTGGAGAAGGACCTAGTTTTCCCTCCAAAGAGTTCAATGAAAGCTAAAGTTTTGGTAAACGAGATAAGTGGAGAGTATATCGCGGTTTCTTTGTACAAAGCACAATTGGAGTGGGATTTGTTGTCTGGATCAGTGGTTGTAGGAGTAGCTAAGAAATTACCCATGAATGGAGTTGATTTACTTCTGGGGAATGATTTGGCAGGAGTGACGGTTATAGCTTTGCCCGTAATTACGGAAAGTCTGAGAGGCTAAAGAGATGGAACAGTTACAAGAAAAGTTCCTGGTGTTTTTCCATCGTGTATGGCGACCAGAGCAATGGATAAAAAAGTCCATCACCAGAGGCCAAAGTAATACCACAAGCAGATGTTAGAGTAGCCAAAGTTTTCTTTAAGGATGAGGATAATTCAAAGGAAGTGTTTGGCAGGTCTTCATTAATTGAAGCTCAGAAAGCAAATCCAGAGTTAAACAAGTTAGTACAATCAGCTCACACTGAAGCTGCGGCGGAAGGAGTTCCAGAGTGCTATTACAATAAAAATGGAGTTCTGTTGAAGAAGTGGAGACACCCTCACAGACCTGCAGATGAGGAATGGACGGTTCTTCATCAGACAGTGGTACCACCCAAATATTGTAAGGAGATATTGCGAGTAGCACTTGAAATCCCTATGACAGGAATACAGAAAACCCAAGCATTGATAAACAGGCATTTTACCTGGCCAAGACTTCATAAGGACGTAGTGCAATTTTGTAAAATGTGTCATACATGTCAGGTAGTAGGTAAACCTCAACATGTAATCAAACCAGCACCTTTAATACCCATACCAGTTTTTGAAGAACCATTCAGTTGGGTGTTACTGTGTAGGACCATTTCCCAAATCGAAAGAAGGCCATCAGTATATCCTCACAATCATGGATATGACAACCCGATTTACAGATGTTATTCCTTTAAGGACAAATACAGCTAAGGTGGTAGTGGAAAAGTTAACTCAGTTTTTCACTTGTTATGTCCTACCAATTGAAATGCAATCTGACCAAGGTTCTAAATCCATGTCTTCCAGAACATAATCAGCGATTTGGGTATCAAACAACTAAAGTCTACCGCCTATCACCCACAGGCACAGGAGCTTTAAAGAGATGCCATCTGACTCTCAAATCCATGATTAAGACCTATTACCATGAATACCCAAAGGATTGAGACAAAGTATTAGATTCTTACTACTTGCTACCAGAGATTCTCCAAAAGAATCTATTGGATTTAGTCCATTTGAATTGATCTATGGTCATGAAATAAGAGGCCCATTAAAAGTGATTAAGGAAACGTTCTTGAAGCCGAAAGACGAATCCTCCATGTTGGACTACGTGTCCATGTTTCTAGAAAGACTCACAGGAGCATGTAAAATAGCACGAGAGCACTTAAATCTTTCCCAAGCCAAAATGAAAGAATGGGCAGACAAACATGCTGCAACTAGAACGTTCCAAGCAGGAGATGAAGTATTAGTATTATTACCTTTGCAGGGTGAACCCCCGAAAGTGAAATTCAGTGGCCCCTACAAGATAGTTAGGAGAGTTAGTAAATTGACTTATCTGATAGATACTCCTGAGTGTAGGAAGAAGAAATGGTTATGTCACAAAAACATGATGAAGCAATATCATCACAGAGAAGGTGATCAGACAGAGCAGGTGTGCCAGGTGGTAGGAGTAGTGGAGGGTAACAGAGAAAGTAAGGGCAAGGCAGAAGGAGAAGTAGACAGTGCCCAAAGTGAAGCTCCTACAATTTGACTAGCGAATACGACAACACTGGGACAGTCAGACATTGTGTTCTCATATCCGAGGAAGTGCTCTACAGTAGAAAAAGAAACTCTAGCATTGTTGTTGTCTCTTCAACACTTTGAAGTTTATGTCCAACATGATAACAAAGAAACACTAAACTACACTGACCGTAATCCACTGCAAAATTTAATACTCGAAATGCGAGACTGCTTAGATGGAGTCTATTATTTCAACCATTCAATGTAAAGATTGTTCACATCACCGGCAAAGGTAATGTGATCGCGGATGCATTGTTCCAGGTGTAAAATACTAAAATAAGTTAAAGGGATAAGAAACGCTGAAGATTGTACAAGGGGGAGGAAGGATTAATGAAAGTAAGTCTCGTGTTTTGTTGCCCATGTGTCATATGCCTTGTGAGGAAGCACATTTTTGAAATGGCGTTTCATCTCTTTAAAGGGTGGAGGCACATCAGAAACATACCTTTTTATTTCTGTTGGATTGTTTTAAAGAAAATATCTTTTTATTTTCCGTTGAACTGTGGTTTAAAATTACAATGGCTGCAGTTTGAAAGACATGTCAACTGGAACAGGATGAGAGGTATATACAATGTTGCAGTCCTGGATCAGAGTGTGCCATGAAAGTCAGGATGGTGCCTAAAAGGAATCCTGGACCAAGGGAGTTGTCTGGCAACAATGTTTTAATTGACTCCTAACCAGGTGACCAGGTTTTGTGTGAGGGCAGTGCAGCAGAATAGCTCCTAGCCTGAAAGGGAAAAGACCTAGGCCTGAATGTTTCCCACATGAGGCGGGCTCGGTGGGAACAGGCGGGGGCGGTCACGGTCGCGGAGCTGACTGCTGCCCACCATCAGCTCCGTGCTGCCATTTGATGCAGGCAGGCCAATTAAGGCCCGCCCAGCATAAGACGCGAGCAGTAGCACTCAGTGCTACCTGTGTAGGTGGGGGTGGGGGGGGAGGGAGAGTCGGGCCAGCACGCAAAAGAGCACTTCAATCTCCCCTGAGGCACGGAGCTGCCTCAGGGAGATTGAAGTGCCTTTAAAAACAAATAAATGTAATAAAAATTTATTGAAACATGTCCCCTCGTGTGATAGTGTCACATGAGATGGGGCATGTTTTTATTTTTCTGAAAAACTTTTGATTTCTTTCATAAAAGTTTTAGGAAACCCCATCCGGGGTGCGCCCGCCCAACGAAACATCGCGAGACAGTGCGATGACCTCGGGACGCATGCCCAATGTCATCACGTGTCATTTTATGCGCTGGTCTGTCGGGCCAGCCCACGCATGCCAACTGAAAAACCCTAGCCCTAAATCCTCTTGCTTTTGTGTGTGGAAGATTCCAGTAATTCCACAATAACAGCTAGCTGGCTTTTTCTCCTCATATCTCTATAACCTGGTCTCTCTCTGAAAACCCCTGTCAAGAGGCAAAGGGGAAAATCACTGTTAGAGACATTGAAAGGCAAGTGCTCAGCCAGTGAACTAAACACTGAAAGGGCTGGAAGACCACCTCGTGTCATCAACAAGAACTGAGAGGAATTTGAAAGATATCGCTCAAAATGAACCCATCGAATCCTGTACTCCGGAATTGGTGCTATTGAACTGTTTTATCCCACCAGTAAAATCCATGTTTTTGTCTGTCTTAAGTGTCTTGTATGTGTGTGTATATAGGGATTTAAAAAGGGGTAGAGTTTAGGTTATAGAGTTAGAAACTAGCAGTTTATATTTCTTTCTTTTGCCACTTGTTAACAACAGTTTGTTTAATAAACAGTTATTTACTTATTAAGTTGACAAACCTGGTGCTCATATTCTGTTAACTTAAATTAAACAGTAAGGTAGAATTGGGGCAATCTGGTGCTATGGTCAAACTTTTCATATTTGTCACGGCTCGGGGAACAGTGGAGCTTGATATTACAGCGCACTATCCCCAGTGAGTCGTGACACTAAATGGTGGGGAGAAAGGACCATGTGAGAGGAGATGTGGTAAATTAAAGGGAAAACAATGAGGAAATTGAGCAGGGTAGAAATTTGGATAATGATAACCAGGATGTGGCAGGAAGGGATAGAGCACACAAACTTATGAGTGCACCAGCAGAGGTGTAAGGCCAGATATTGCAAAAATGGTTAAAAAAAACAGAGTTAAAGGCTCTGTATCTGAAAGCGTGCAGCATTCAAAATAAAATGGACGAATTGTTAGCACAAATAGAAATAAATATGTGTGATCTGATAACCATTACAGAGACATGGTTGCAAACTGTCCTAGGCTGGGACCGGAATATTGATGGGTATTTGATGATTCAGAAAGACAGGAAGCTAGGAAAAGGTAGGGGGTAGCTCTGTTAATTAAAGGTGACATTAATACAGTAGTGAGAAATGACCTAAGCTCTGAAGAATCAGTTTGGGTAGAGATAAGAAATAGGAAAGGTAAGAGATCAATTGTGGGAGTAGTTTATGAGCCCCCTAACAGTAGTTACACCATAGGACAGAGTACACTGGAAGAAATAAATGTGGCATGTAAGAAAGGTACTGAAATAATTATGGGTGACTTTAATCTACATGTGGATTGCATGAATCAGATTGGCAAAGGTAACCCAGAAAATGAGTTCATAGATGGTATCCAGGATAATGTGCAATGAGACAGGATTAATTAATAACCTCATGGTAAAGGTGACAACAATCATAACATGAGAGAATTTCATGTTCAGTTTGAAGGTGAGAAGTATGGGTCGAAGACTAATGCTTTAAACCTAAATAAAGGTAATTATAAAGATATGAAGGCAGAGTTGGCTAACCTGAATTAGGAAACTAGGCAAAAGGACAGTAGAGATGCAGTGGCAGAATTTTAAGGAGATATTTAATAACTCTCAGCAAAGATATCCCAGTGAGAAAGAAAGAATCTTTGAGAAGGACAAATAAGGAAGTTAAAGACAGCACCAAATTGAAAGAAACACTGTAAAATCTGCAAAGATTAGTGGTAAATCAAAAGATTGGTCAGATTTTAAGAACCAGGAAAAATGAACTAAAAAATAATAGAGAGCTATTAGAGTATGAGAGAAAACTAGCTAATAGTATAACAGAGACAGTAAGAGTTTCTACACGTATTTAAATAGGAAAAAAGTAACTAGAGCAAGTGTTGGTCCTCTAGAAAGTGAGTCTAGGGAATTGATAATGGAAAATGAGGAAATGGCGGAGGCATTGAGCAGGTATATTGTGTCTGTTTTCACTGTAGAAGTCTTAGCAAACTTCCCAAAGATACTTGAAAATCAAGAGGTGAAAGGGACGGAGGAACTTGTAACAATCACCATCACCAGGGAAAAGGTGCTGAGAAAATATTAGATCTAAAGGCTGACAAGTCCCCAGGACCTGATGGCCAGCATCTTTGGGTCTTAACAGAATTGGCTGCAGAGATGGTAGATGCATTGGTTATAATCTTCCAAAATTCCTTAGATTTTGGAAGGATCCCAGTGGATTGGAAAATAGCAAATGCAACTCCCAGTTAGCCTAACACCTGTCATAGGGAAATTGATCGAATCTATTGTTAAGGAAGTGATAGCGCAATGCTTAAAATATCATAATAGGACCAGACAGAGTCGACATGGTTTTGGGAAAGGGAAATCGCATTCGACTAATTTATTAAAGTTCTTTAAGCAAGGTGGATAAAGGGGAACTTGCAGCTGTGGTGTAGTTTGATTTCCGAAAGGCATTTGGTTTCTTTTTATTCATTCACAGGATGTGGGCTTCGCTGGCTGGGCCAGCATTTATTTCCCATCCCTAGTTGCCCTTGAGAAGGTGGTGGTGAGCTGCCTTCTTGAGCCGCTGCAGTCCTTGCAGTGTAGGTACACCCACAGTGCTGTTGGGGAGGGAGTTTCAGGATTTTGACCCAGTGACAGTGAAGGAACGGCGATATATTTCCAAGTCAGGATGGTGAGTGGCTTGGAGGGGAACTTCTAGGTGGTGGTGTTCCCATGCATCTGCTACCCTTGTCCTTCTAGGTGGTGGTGGTCGTGGGTTTGGAAGGTGCTGTCGAAGGAGCCTTGATGAATTCCTGCTGTGCATCTTGTAGGTAGTACACACTGCTGCTACTATGCGTCAAAGGTGGAGGGAGTGAATGTTTGTGGATGTGGTGCTTTGTCCTGGATGATGTCAAGCTTCTTGAGTGTTGTTGGAGCTGCACTCATCCAGGCAAATGGGGAGCATTCCATCACATTCCTGACTTGTGCCTTGTAGATGGTGGACAGGCTTTGGAAGTCAGGAGGTGAGTTACTCATCACAGGATTCCTAGCCTCTGACCTGCTCTTGTAGCCACAAAATTTATGGCAAGTCCAGTTCAGTTC
Organism: Cetorhinus maximus; assembly: GCF_964194155.1. Classification (NCBI taxonomy): domain Eukaryota; kingdom Metazoa; phylum Chordata; class Chondrichthyes; order Lamniformes; family Cetorhinidae; genus Cetorhinus; species Cetorhinus maximus. The sequence continues at coordinate 14,753,722 of NC_135906.1, read as the reverse complement.
CTGGTCAATGGTAACCCCCAGGATGTTTATGGTGGTGGATTCGGTGATGGTAATGCCATTGAACATCAAGGGGCGATGGTTGGATCCTCTCTTGTTGGAGAGAATCATTGTTGTCATTGCCTGACACTTGTGTGGTGCAACAGATAAAGTGCCACAAGTGACAGATAAAGTGCCATATCAAAGGTTACTACAAAAATAAGAGCTCATGATGTAGGGGGTAACATGTTAGCATGGATAAAGGACAGGTTAGCTAACAGGAAGCACAGAGTAGGGATAAATGGTCTTTTTTGGATTGGCAAGCTGGAACTAATGGAGTGCCACAGGGATCAGTGCTGGGATCTTAACTATTTACAATCTATTTAAATGACTTTGATAAAGGGGCTGAATGCATGGTAGCTAAATTTGCTGATGACACCAAGATAGTTAGGAAAGTAGTTTGTCAAGGGGAGGTAAAGAGTTCACAAAGGGATATAGATAGATTAAGTGATTGGGCAAAAATTTGGCAGATGGAGTATAGTGTGGAAAATTGTGACCTTGTCAACTTTGGCAGGGAGAATAAAAGCAATATATTATTTAAATGGAGAGAGATTACAGAAATCTGAGGTACAGAGGGATCTGGGAGCCCTGGTACATGAACCACAAAAAGTTAGTATGCAGGTACAGCAAGTGATTAGGAAGACAGATGGAATGTTGGCATTTATTGCAATGGGAATGGAATATAAAAGTAGGGAAGTTTTACTGCAGCCGTACAGGACCTTGGTGAGACCACATCTGGATTACTGCATATAGTTTCAGTCCCCTTCTTTGAAAAAGAATATGGTTGCATTCGTAGCAGTTTAGAGAATGTTCACTCAACTCATTTCTGGGGTGAAGGACTTATCTTTTGAAGAAAGGTTGAACAGGCTGAGCTCTTACCCACTGGAGTTTAGAAGAAAGAAAGATGATCTTATTGAAACATATCAGATCCTGAGAGGACTTGGATACCTGGAAGGTGTTTCCTCTTGTAGCGGAGACTAGAATTAGGGGACACAGTATAGAAATAAGAGATCTCCCTGTTAAGATGGAGATGAGGGGATTTTTTTTCTCTCTCAGAGGTTTGTAAGTTTGTGGAATTCTCTTCCCCAGGAAGTAGTAGAGGCAGGGTCACTGAATTCATTCAATGCTGGGTTAGAGAGATTTTTGATAGACAAGGGAGTTAAGGGGCATGGAGAGCAGACAGGAAAGTGGAGTTGAGACCACAATCAGCTCAGCCACGATCTTACCAAAGAGCAGGATAGGCTCGAAGGGCCAAATGGCCTTCTTCTGCTCCTATGTTCCTATGAACAAGGCCTCATTCAACAGGAGAGATCAATCAGGCCATTAGGTGCACCTGCCTTATGGGCCCCTCCCAATGTACTGATTGATGTCCTCATCTAATTGTCCAACCTGCTCCTCACCGCTGTCCTGAAAGGGTTCATTCGTGAATTTTATCAGAAAATATTTGAGGAGGTAGAGTCTTCATGCAAAAAGTGAAAGACCAATCAGCCTTTGGGAACTCAGCCCTCAGAGAGTTTTAGACAAAAGTAGAGAGAGAAAAAGAATCATAGGTAAAGCTTCAGAGCAACAAAGAGAAAATATGAGAGAGGCATTGGGAACTTAAGTTCAAATCCCACCAAGGCAATTCACCGGGCGAATTTAAATTCAACTATTTAATAAACCTGGAATTAAATGATAGACTCATAAATAATGATCATGAAACTGTCTAGTTCACCGATGTCCTTCAGCGAGTAAATCTGCCATCTTTACCCGGTCTTGCCTACAAGTGACTCCAGATCCACAGCAATGTGGTTGTATCTTAACTGCCCTTCGAAATGGCCTAGCAAGCCACTCAGCTGTATCAAACCATTAAAAAAGAAAGCACTTACACCACACAGACTGCAGCGGTTCAAGAAGGCAGCTCACCACCACCTTCTCGAGGGCAATTAGGGATGGGCAATAACTGCTTGCCTTACCAGCGACGCCCACATCCCAACACCGATTTTAGTGGAAGTGGAAACAGGGAGAACGGAAGGCAAATAATGGGAGCGTTAGAGAGAATTCCTTGCGTTGTGTGCTGTGAATTTGGAAGATGTGAGTCCGCCTTCGCTCACCAAGCTTTGTTTCCCTTCCTCTCCAGGTGAATGTGGTGTTGTTTGTCTGGACGCTCTGCTTACTGAGACATCATTTGTCCACACGCAATGTAAATGTGTCAAAGATCAAAGACACCAGGTAAATATCTAGCACAAGATTCGCAGCCCACTGCCTTCAGATCACTGATCACCATTCCCGTCCAGAAGTGGTGGTTCCACCGACATCTCTCCATGATTTGACCTTCAAATCGAGGGCTGAATGAGGACAGCCACAGTTAGGCCCCAGTGCAGTACCAAGGGAGACATGCTGCACTGTCAGAGGTACCCACTTTCAAATGAGACATTAAGCGCTCATCTGCCCTTTCAGCTGGGCATTAAAAAAAAAATCCCACAGCACAATTTCAACCAAAATTCTCCCTGGTGTCCTGGCCTATAATTACCCCTCAACCAACATCACTAAAATCAGATTATCACATTGTTGTGTTTGGGAGCTTGCTGCACACAAATTGTCTGCCGCATTTCCTACATTACAACACTTCAATAGCATATCACTGGCTGTCACGCGTTCTGGGACACCTGAGGTTGTGAAAGGTGGCATACAAATGAATGTTTATTTTCAATTATAATGAGATATATTAAACAGAATCATTTTTTTTCCTTTCGGACAGGACCTTGACCCTTAAGGCAACTGCACGGTTATTTATCATAGGATGCACTTGGATCTTTGGGATCTTTAATGTCAATGAGATCACCAGTTTCTTCTCCTACATATTCATTGTCATCAACACTCTCCAAGGCGTCTTTATTTTCCTTATTTACTGTGTTTTCAATCGCCAGGTAAGACTGACTTCATTACAGGTATAAACTCCAGTGGAAATGGAGTGTGGGCCAGATATTGGCTGTGTGACAAAGTAACTATCTGGTACCACTCACTGCCACCAGTGTGATGAATGTGAAAAAGGGGCCAGCAACCTGTGGCTCATTGCAGACTCCTGTGTAACTCCTGACCTTGATTGTTCAAACCCATCGTGATAGCAATGGTTTATTTGTTTTTTTTTAAAACTCACATTGGCATGGCAGGCTGGACACTAGGCTTTGGCCTCTCCAGCCACAGGTAAAGTCCCAGTGGCAGTAGGAGGAGGCCCTTAAGCATCCATTAATTGGGCCATGGGCGAGCGGGTCACCTGATGCCTCCCCTGCCACTGGTAAAATCGCAGAGGGGGCGAGCGGAGGTGGGCGGATAGGCAGTGGGCATGACACCACTGCCACATGGCACCCAATTTTACATCCCCTCCCCTCCCACCTGCCATCCCACCCATGAGAGTTGAAAAATTCTGGCCTCGGACGTTATTAATACACAATGCTAATCCTCCTCTTATCTCCTCTTATTGTAGGAACATAGAGCAAGAGTAGGCTGTATAGCCCTGTAAGCCTGCTCTGCCATTGAATTAGAGTAAAAGATGCAGAGATCCATCATGTTACATAGGATTTCATACAATGTACAGCACAGGAATAATCTATTCAGCCCAATTGGTCTGTACCGGTGTTTATGTTCCCATATAAGCCTCCACCCACCCCTCATCATCATAATATCCTTCCATTCCTTTCTTCCTCAAGTGCTTATCTAGCTCCCCCTTAAATGCATCTTTTGAGTGGCCTCAACCACACTTTATGGTAGCGAGTTCCATAATCTCACCACTCCCTGTGTAAAGAAGTTCCTCCTGAACTCTCTATTGGGCTTATTAATGACGACCTATATTTCATGTTTATGGTCTGGTCTAGATCTGGTCTCACCTACAGAACGGTCATGTGAATTGACTCGGGTGTTTTTACAGCATTAAGGGTGTCTTACAAATGCAGATGGTTGGTATACAGGTAGAGGTGCCACACTCCTTCATTTTATCAGTGTTGCTGAAGCTAAGGTTTAAAATTGGGGGCCAATCAGCCCAACTGGTCTACGCTAGTGTTTAAACTCCACATCAACCACCTCCCACCCGTCTTCATTTAACCCATCAATTTATCCTTCTATTCCTTTCTCCCTCATGTGTTTATCTAGCTTCCTCTTATATGCATCTCTTCACCTCAACTATTCCCTGTGGTAGTGAGTTCCACATTCTCACCCCTCTCTGGTTAAAGAAGTTTCTCATGAATCCCCTACTGGATTTATCAGTGATTATCTAAAATGTATGGCCCTTAGTTCACCTGGAAGGGGAAACATCTTCTCTACGTCTAACTGTCAAACCCTTTCATAATCTTGATCTCTATCAGGTCATCTTTCAGTCTTCCCTATTCTAGGGAAAAGGTCCCCAGCCTGATCTATCGTTCTTGCTAGGTATAACCTCTTAGTTCTGATATAATTCTAATAAATCTTTTCTTGCCCCTTTACCAGTTGCTATGCCCTGTTTGTAATATGGAGACCAGAGATGTTCACAGCTGTATTCCAACCAGGGCTCTATACAAGCTTAACACAACATCTTCTGAATGCAATGATTGACCAAATTGTCCTCCTGTTATTAAAGGTGAGGGATGAGTTTCAGAAATGGTTCACCGACGCAAAGGCAGTTTCACTCACTGACTTCTCAAATGTTCCGATGAGTTCTCATGAGGTAAGAAAATGGTGCACAAAGAGACAATTGATGTGCAATGATGTTGGGTCTATAAGAGGTTAAACAATTTGTCCACAGGCCACTTATGCGGGGCAATGGATCCCCAAGGACCATCTACCAATCCTATCTCACCCGCTTTCACTTGTCCTTGCAAATAAAACACATCAGAATTAATAAGAACTTATGGAAGCTTAAAATATTTTGCTGATTTTTCACCACTGAATCTAATAAATTTGTTTTTTTAAATCAAAAGCAAATTAACACTTTGTGCCAGAAACAAAAGTACAGGCATTTTTCATATTATAAACATTAATACTACAAGGGCAGTCAAGAGTCAATCACGTTGCTGTGGTTCTGGAGCCAAATGTAGGCCAGACTAGGTAAGGACATCAGTGAATGAGATGGGTTTTGGCAGCAACCAACAGCAATTTCATGGTCACTATGACTAAGACAAGCTTTTAATGCCAGAATTTTCTTGTAACTTATTGAATTTAAATTCCACCAGGTGCTGTGGTGGGTTTTGAAATGATGACAGTAGAGCATTAATCTAGGTTATTAGTCCAATGACTGTAGAGGTCACTGGTTTAGAAGGTGCTGTCGAAGGAGCTTTGGTGAGTTGACTAACTCCCTCCCCTTCTCAATTCTCCCCTTGTTTTCTTTGGCATGGCTCCTCTCCAGAGCTGCAGCCCAGAGGCTACACTCTCCTATTCTCCCTGTTCCTTTACCTGCTTGGAGTTAACTGCTTAGCAGTGGCAGCTGGTAGACCCAGTGAGTGGGAGTGTTAGCTTCCCCCTCAAGGATATTTGCGGCCCTCCCCACCCCTCCCTCTCACCGGTGACTGGGGCCCCTGAAGATTTAATTGTCAACGCAAGCTGGTCACTTGCGCTGGGGGTAAAGCGGACCATTGGCAGATCGGTACAGGGGGCTTGGACACTCCAACCACCCAGCCGTACCCCCTGCCACCACCTCACCCCAACTCCACAGTCAAGTGGGCATCAGAGTTTCCAACAGGCTTGGGCAGATGGGTATTGGTGCAGCACCAAAAAAGCTTTTGTTCCCACCCAACCCATGCAGCTAAGATGCCCTCCTGCTGACCATACGAACAACAACAAGTGCCAATGGGCACCATCCGTCAGGGCATCACTATCGGCATCACCACCCAAGGGTTTTCAGGCCAATAATGTTCCTCTTAACTACCTGCCAAATGGAAAGGCACAAATATTAAACAATCCTCCATCGTTTTTCAATTTTTCCATCTAGGCTAATGAAGCATAACAATTCTGAGGACTCGAGGCGACGGCAACATGTGTCTCGGACTGGATTTTGTTTGCTCATTTTTCAGGTTTTGCTTGGCTATCTTCCATTACTTTGCTCAATTTGTTGCTTGTGGAAGTGTCACATTGAGGTCCCATCTGAGATCAGTGGAGGGCATCAGAGTTGAACATGACCCTGTCTAACACACCAACATGAAACACGTGCACGTACACACATACACACATATACACACACACACACATACACGCGCATACAGTCATACACACGTATATACATACACCAGGCCCACACACACACATACATACACACACATAAACACACACACACACACGCATACAGTCATACACACGTATATACATAGACCAGGCCCACGCGCACACAGGCACATGTTACAACGAACTAGGCACATACACAACCGCCATACACATATGTATATACAACAGATACATTCACCCACTCATACACAGAGAACGCCACTGAGGCTACTAAGGATAATGTTAACATTCCTACTGCCACCCTGGCTACGATTGGTTAACTCAGCGCTAATGGCAACCAAAATTTCAGGCCTTCTAGCTTGTTTGTTTTAGCTACAACGTCCCTTTACAAGCTGAACGATTTTGAGGTGCACTGTAGATTTTGATCACAGGCTTTGCCTTACTGGATTTATGTAACACAACGAATGTAAAATAGTATATCATTTCATTATTGAAGTGTAAGCATTTATTAATAAGATTTAATATCACAACAAAGACTATGTTTGCAAAGGAAAGTATTCTTGAAGTTTTCTGGACTGTTTAAAAGTTAATTAAAATCTATAACAAATTGTATCTTAATAGAATAAAGCTTTTTTTGCACTGACCCTCTTATTATTCTGATAGGTTAATGAGTAATATTTAAGAGTAAATGAGGTTTTAGTTTATGCTGTACACAGAAACACTGGGCCAGGGTTTTACATTTGGTGTGTGAGGACAGGCCCGACACACTGGCAATCGGCACATAAAATGATGCGCGATGACGTCGGGCATGCATCCCGATGTCACCGCGCTGTATCGCGATGTTTCGTTCGGCAGGCGCGCGCTGGGGTCGGCTGTGCGCCTGCCAATACTTAAAAGGCCTATTAAGGCCTAACGGTTGGCGGGCAGGCGAAAAGGCCCAGCACAAGCGGGATGAGGTTTCCTAAAGCTTTTACAAATTGAATGAAAAGTTTTTTGGAAAGATAAAAACATGCCCCATCTCATGTGGCACAGTCACATGAGGGGACACGTTTCATTAAATTCTTATTGCATTTATTTCTTTTTTTCAAAAGTGCTTCAATCTCCCTGAGGCAGCTCCGTGCCTCAGGGAGACTGAAGCGCTCTTTCGCGCGCATGCACTAAAGAGCACTGGACCCGACTCTCCCTCCTCCCGCCCACCCGCACAGGTAGCTTTCAGTGCTACCGCTCGCATATTACACTGGGTGGGCCTTAATAGGCCCACCCTAATAAAATGGTGGCGCAGAGCCGATCGTGGGCGGCGGTCAGCTCTGCAGCTGCCCCCGCCCGCTCCCGCCAAGCCCACCTGACCCAGGGGAAATCCAGGCCCTGGCTACAATGGAGATGATGGACTCTGTTTGATGTAAAATTGATTTTGTTTGCTGTTGTATATAGTGGCATGTTTAAATAGGCTCTGTTTTCTGTTTGACCGTCCCAATTCACTGCCTTACTCAGCGGTGTCAATTCTCACTCCGTTCATTTTATGAGACTTTGAAAAGTGAGCTGGGAAGGATGACTATTGGTTAAAGGAAACCCCTCCTCTATCTCCCACCCACTTCCAAGCCACTCTGCTAATCGAGCTCCCTTGGCAGTGCTCCTGGTGGAACCAGTTCCTCACAAACATTTTGATACAGTCAAATACTGTGATGGGAAAATCTCTAAATTACACACTCAAAACATGAAACATTGACATTTACTGAAGCGATGGAACATCTAGAAATGTTCACTCCATATCGATACAATTAACTATTTAATCACAGGCCAGGGATTGTTATGACCAGGTGAGAAGGGGGTGAACTGGCTCCCCTCTGTTCAACCTCCTCAGATAGTCACAACAAAGGCTTAAGTTTATTTTTCATGAGGATTTGCCTTTGTCAAATCAGAATGTATTTAACTATTTAAGCAGCGAGCAATAAGGAGCCAATCAAACAAGGTTTACTTGAGTCAAAAAAAAGAGTAAATTCATTAACCACTAAACCCGAGAGAAAGTCACAAAGTGACGTCAAGCATTCATCCCTCATGCAGTCAATTGGGCCCACAAACATGTATCAGAAATAAGGGAAATTAGAGTCCAATAAAAAAAAGGCAAAGGCGTATAGGGCTAAATATCCTTTGACTGTCCTTGAGGTGTAGATTTTAAACGCTGCAGTCGATTTGGGTTTCTTGGGTGCGGTCAGATGTAGAAGATGTTGCATTACTACAAGATCTCAGTTCTCTGGTAGGTTTCTGATAGAGTTAGCTTCTCAAACCACAGGCGACATGTTTATTCCAAAAGAGAGAGAGGGAGAGACAGAGCAGCCTTCAGCCTGCTTTCCTCTGCTGAGAAGTTCCTTGACACCACCCGTGTCAATTACAACCTCTCTCTAGTGGCTGGGCAGCCTTGCCTTGAAATACTTTACCCATTGTGTAATTCCAAGAGGTTTTGAGTCTGACTGCCTGTGGCAGCCATTGTTTCAATGTTTAGCACTTTGCATTTTCAATGTCTCTTCTTTAGACAGTTTCAGTGGGTGTCTGGCTTATGGGAAATGTCTCTCTCTTCACACTCACCTGAAGGTGATTCATTTCTCACCTTCACCTTGGAACGTGGCCTTACATTTTTAATCAATTTCCCCTGGCTCAGTTCAACTTGCAAAATTTCCTACCATTTGAAAGTTGAAAAATAATATTTTCAAAAATAAAGGGGCCTAGACTCATGACAGGATACAATCCAATATCTTGCTGCTCTCCATCGTTCAGTTGACCGTAAAGGATCATAACTGAACCACACATTAGCCGAGATATTTGTTGTGCTGGTGTCTCATGTGACTGGATTCTGTTTCAGTCAAGAACCTGTAACTAAACTGCATTCATTTTCCTGAAATTCAGAATAACCTATTGGTGAAGCCTTCCCTTTGCATAGAGCTCCAACAACAACAATTTATATTAACATAGGTAAAAGCAAGAGACTGCGGATGCTGGAAATCTGAAATACAACCAGAAAGTGCTGGAAAAACTCAGTAGATGTGGCAGCATCTGTGGAGCGAGAAACAGAGTTAATGTTTCGAGCCCAATATGACTCTTGTTTGGAACTGAAGAAGTTTTGAAGAAGAGTCATATTGGACTCGAAACATTAACTCTGTTTCTCTCTTCACAGATGCTGCCAGATCTGCTGAGTTTTTCCACCACTTTCTGGTTTGATTGCTATATTTATATAGCACCTTTAACATAAAACATCTCAAGGCACTTTCACACGGCTGTTATTAAACAAAATTTGACACTGAGTCACATATGGAGATATTCGGTCAGATGATGAAAAGCTTGGTCAAAGAGGTAGGTTTTAAGCTCTTACAGAGGGAAAGAGTGGTAGAGAGGTTTAGGTCTGGAATTCCAGAGCTGAAGGTCTAGGCAGCTGAAGGCAAGGCCGCTAATGGTGGGGCGATTAAAATCAGAGATGCTCAAGAGGTCGGAATTAGAGGAGCACAGGTATCTCAGAGGGGTTTGGGACTGGAGTGGATTACAGAGATAGGAGTGAGACCCTGAAGGGATTTAAGAGATTACCTCTCCATCTGCCCTGAAGGCTGTGACTGTTGCTGGTCTATACCTGCAGGGCCATTGTCGCAGCTGGAATCTTCACTGCTCACTGAAATCGGATAAAATTGTGTTCAAACAAAATGACTCATCAACCCATTGACTCTTCTTAGACAGTTGACCAGCTGAAGCCCTGAGCCTAAGGAATAAAAGATCCAGGTACCCAGAGGTGGTGCCGATAATTCACTAAGTGACGGTCTGCAGAGCTCTCTGTGATTCCTCTCCCTTTCTCGGATGTGGATCTTCCTCCAGCTCTAAGCCTGCTTGAACAAGCCGAGGTATAACCGGGAGCTCAGGAAACAAGGAGTCTTTCTCCACAAGACTCTTAGATCCTTTTCTGGGCCGGGTCGAAGCAGGAGAGGCTCAGGTTGGTCAAGTTCTTGTGGACACTCTCTCTGCTGTGCGAGTCGAGATTCACCTGAAAAGAACCAACAAGGAGACAATCAGTGTTCTGCTCACCAGCTCCTCCTCTGCACGGCCCTCCCATGGAGACTGTGGACTCCTTTCTGAGGTACAGCCCTTCTCCATCTTCTCCGCCGCAGCCTCCAACTCCCTCTGCTCCCTTCTAGAAGACTGTAAGATAACCACTAATAAATGCGACAGGAAATTCAGGAGAAATTTCTTTACCAGCTAAGAGCGTGGTTAAAATGCAGATCTCGCTACCACAGGGAGTAATTGAGGCAACTAATATAGATGTATTGAAGGGGCAACCTAAGTAACACGAGGGTGGGGGGGGCAGTGGGTGGTGGGGGTAAGGAATGGAAGGATATGCTAATACACGGAGATGAACAGTATGGGAGGAGGCACAATGGAGCACAAACAATGGCATGGGCCGGTCAGACCAAGTTAAATATTACCTTAGCAAAGCAAGTCGGAGGTGATTCCATTTATTTTTGCGGCTCGCTTAGGTCCTCTGGTGGCAAATCTCAGCTGCTGCTGCAGAAGGAGAGCACCTTACTGCACTGAAGAGGAGGAGAGGGAGGGTCAGGAGAAGGAGCAACTTGGGAGGGAGGATCCTGGGGAGAAGGGTCAAAGGCCGGGTAAGATGGAGTCGGTGTTGTCCAGCTGTAGTTAGGGCGATTGGTATTTTTGGCACATTTCATTGAGCATTTTTGCTTATTGGAGACATGGCTCGCACACACACACACACACACACAAGGCACACACACGTACAGGCACACACACACACGCACATGCACACACACACACACACAGGCACACACACACACAGGCACACACACGCACATGCACACACACACAGGCACATGCACACACACACACACACATGCACACATACACAGGCACATGCACACACACACGCACACACACAGGCACACACACGCACAGGCACACACACGCACATGCACACACACACACACACAGGCACACACACGCACAGGCACACACACGCACATGCACATACACACAGGCACATGCACACACACACATGCACACACACACAGGCACATGCACACACACACACACACAGGCACACACATGCACGCGCACACACACACACACAGGCACACACACACACACACACACAGGTACACACACGCACATGCACACACACACACAGGCACACACACACACATGCACACACACACACACACACACACACAGGCACACACACGCACATGCACACACACACACGCACACACACACACACACAGGCACACACACGCACACACACACGCACGCACACACACGCGCGCACACACACGCACACAGGCACACAGACGCACACACACACACACACACATGCACACGCATGCACACAAACACACTGAGGTCTGAATTTAATCTGAGGGGGTTTGGGTTTTTTTTCAAGGGTGTTTTAGGTTTGGACGATAGAAGAAGAAACGACTCCATCTATGTCTTTGCCAGTGAGGGATTTTGTGAGGGAAACTGACAGTTTTATAAGTGCGTCAATCATTATGGATTGAAAGCCTTTGGGCCTGCGTCGCTCATCCCTTTCTCTAACAGCCGGCGATCCTGTCACGCACAATCTCACGTTGGGGGAGAGGGTCATCTCTTCATCATCGCTGCCTTCAGCTTCCAGAACCAGCAAGGCTTTATCAACTGTTGCTGAGAGAGACATGTTGCATCTTGCTCTCATCAGGACAAATGCCAGGATGCCAAATTTCAAACAATCATGATGATTTACAGCACAGGAGAAAAGGCCAACATACTTCCTTTCAGCACTATTCAACTCCTGCGCTGCCAAGCAGCTTTATCGATTGTGATGTTGTGTAGCAGTTTAGGTGCCTGTGGTTCTGTGGAGGTTGGGGGTGAAAGTCACTGAAAGCACATCTGGAAGCCAGCCCCAACGCACAAACTTCCAGATTTAACCCAGGCATGTTTGTCCCCAGGTATGTAACTCCTGCACTGCCACTCACCCACCCGCCACCCCACCAAGAGAGTCAAGTTAGCAGTTTGAATGTTTAATTCACGGAATTCCTTTGATATTTTAACTGGCATTTAAACTTACCAAGTCCAAGCATCTGGAAATTTGCCACTGTGACCAGCCTTGGCGTCACATTGCATCCCCGGGATGAGCTTCCTGACCTCGTATTCCTGCCATCACTGAGAACGCCTACTTCCGCCACCATAATATTGCCCAACTTCGCCCCGCCTCAGCTCATCTTCTGCTGAAGCCCTCATCTGTTACCTCCAGACTTAACTATTCCAACGCATTCCTGACCGCTCTCCCGCATTCTACCCTTTGTAAACCTGAGGTCATCCAAAACTCCGCTGCCTGTGTCTTAACCTACAGACCACCCCACCCACCCACCAGCCCTACACACCCTGACCTGCATTGGCTGCCATCTTGATTTTAAAGTTCTCATCCCTATTTTCAAATACCTCCCTATCTCTGTAACCCCCTCCAGCCCCACAACCCTCCGACATCTCTGCATTCCTCTAATTCTGACTGCTCGTGCACTTCTGATTTTAATTGCTCCACCATCAGTGGTTGTGCCTTCAGTTAGCTGGACCCTGAGCCCTAGAATACGATCCATATACCTCTCCGCCTCGATACCTTGCTTTCCTCCATCATCCTTATCCTAGTCCTTAAAACCTACCTCTTTGGCCAAGCTTCAATTCATCTGTCCTAACATCTCCTCATGGGCCTTGGTGTCATATTTTGTTTGATAATGCTCCTGTGTAGAGCCTTAGGGAAGCTTATTACCTTAAAGGTGCTGTATAAATACAAGTTGCAGGGGGTTGACCAAGACGGGAACGGAACAGCAATTCATGGGGCTCATTCAAAAGGAGGGAAGATCCAAGGGCTGTATTTGGAGGCACTGGTCGGGCTGAGGCTACACAGATGTGTGAAAGGAATGAGGTCAGTGGGAAGCAATCAGGAATTGGCCACTTGCACTGCAGAACACAGCTCAGACAATCATTGTGCAATGGTCAAATATTACATGCTGTGAGAAATCGCAGGCCTTAGCATCACTAAATACTGCTTATCCGGCATTGACTTTGTTACGTTTCAGCTTCTCAACTAGGGGAGGCTCACACCTGAGCCTTGCCCTACAGGGTCACTGGGTAGAAATCAGGACATTTTGACAAGGCTTTTCATCTTTGCACTCATCAAGACAAATGCAAGAATGCCAAATTTCAAACAATCACAACAATTTATACTTTTTAAATTTATTCTTTCATGGGGATGCGGGCGACACTGGCAAGGCCAGGACTTGTTGCATTGCCCATCCCTAATTGCCCTTGAACTGAGTGGCTTGACACACTTTTTCAGAGGGCAGCTAAGAGTGAACCACATCGCTGTGGTTCTGTAGACACAGGCAGACCAGACTGGGTAAGGACAGCAGATTTCCTTCCCTAAAGGGCATTGGTGAACCAGATGGGTTTTTACAACAATTGATGATGGTTTCGTGGTCACCAGTGCTGAGGCTGGCTTTCAATTCCAGATTTTTAATCAATTGAGTTTAAACACCACCAACTGCCATGGTGGGATTTGAACCCGTCTCCCCAGAGCACTAAGATAAAAGCGAAATACTGCGGATGCTGGAAATCTGAAACCAAAACAAAAATAGCTGGAAAAACTCAATGGGTCTGATGAAGAGTCATACGGACTCGAAACGTTAACTGTGTTCCTCTCAGCAGATGCTGTCAGACCTGCTGAGTTTTTCCCAGCTATTTTTGTTTTTGTCCCCAGATCATTAGCCTGGTCCTTTGGATTACTCATCCTGTGACATTACCACAACGCCACCATCTCCCCTCTACAGGTGAATAGGGAGTGGATTTTCTCCTGTGGTCTAAATCGTTGTGATCCTTTGAAATTTGGCATTCTTCTATTTGCCCTGATGAATGCAAGTTGAAAAGCTTCAGTAACATGTCCCTCTTTGCAGCAAGGTTCAAGTTCAGGGCTACCCAGCGACTGAATTAATTTATTCTCCTTCTCCTCAGTTCAAGCCGATCCCCAGTCATGGCCCGGGTGCTTTCAGCTTAAGTCACTGGAACACTGTGTTCGCGCCCGAGGTGTTTAAGTGATGTTGGCGTGTAAGGCCCTGCACCACACCACACAGTGCATTCTGCCCCATCGACTACGAAGCAGTTAAACAATGGGGAAGCCAACAAGAAATTTGGGTCAGAACCTTGGCATCCAGGCTTCATTCTGTAAAATCCATTGCTCTGAAATAATCCTAGCTGATGGCTCCAGCTCTCCCCAGCGCATCATCATGACAACACTGATTGCTTGGCAACCAAACAGACACCATTTGCGTAGGATAAGAACAACTGAAAGGTCTCTAAACTCCGGGGAGGGATAATTAGTACTCGGGAATATACACATCTGCAAATATCTTACTTTGCATGCCATAAGCTATGGATTCCAGCTCCTGATTCCCCTATCCCAATAGGTGTACATGGGAACAAATGCAGGCCATTCAGCCCCTCCAGTCTAGTCCACCATTCGATTAGGCCATGGTTGATCTCTATCTTAACTCCATTTACCCGCCTTCCTGTAACCTTTAATCCGCTTACCTCACCAAATTCTATCGATCTCAGTTTTGACTTTGTCAGTTGAGCCCCATGCTGCAGCAGCTTTATTAGAGAGAGAGTTCCAAATCTCCTGTTTGTGAAGAAACGTTTCTTACCATCAGCCCTGAATGACCTGGCTCTAGTTTTATGGTTCTGCCCACTTCTCCTGGACCAGAGGAATCAATGGGAGGGATTGTATGACCCAGTCGCAGTGGGGCAGTGTCGAAAAATGCGGTGAGCCGTGAAATTCCGCCCATTGTCTCTCTTGCTCAATCGTTCTTTTAATCGCCTTCTGGTTGTTCCATTCAGGTTGTCCCTGTTGTTATACTCAGGCTCTGAAACTCAGCTCACCTTGAATGGGCAAAACACCAGGAATTACCCATGATCCAACTGTTTTTCTGCCCTGTTCAAACTCAGGCCCTCAGGTAGTTCCTGAAGGCAGAATTAAACTCGGCTGTTGTGCGTTCTCCATATTTGACAAGCCTACCACTATTTGTGGCCCAGGAGTTAGTGAGTGAGCCGGGTTTAATATGTTGTTCACATTTAAGTTATGCTGGGCAGTGCTGGAGTAGCCGGCAGGGTGAAAGGTGAAAAGTTATGACTGGAGTTTGGGAAGGGGAATTTTGGGATCTCCTCTGGAACCTGGATTCAACCTCCTGATGGGATTAGACCATCGTGACGGGGTTGTTTGCTGGGGATTCCCTCACTCATCGGCACTCAGTCCCTGGTCGAAGGACCCAGCATCAGGAAGGTGGAGGCCTGGTGAGAGCCAGCCGCTGCCCTTGCTGCCACTCCCCTACCCTGCCGCACCCCCCGCCCCCTCCCAACGACACCCACCCTGTGACCCCCTGATTGGCACATGTCAATGGCCTCCCGAAAGTTGGCGACATGGGGCTCTCACCGGCTCTCCAGCCGTCACCTCCATTAAATACCACCCTTGTGTGTGAGTGTGTATGTGAATGAGTGATTGTGTGTGTGTGTGTGTATGTGTGTGTGTCTGAATGTGTGTGTGAGTGTCTGAGAGTATGTGTGTGTGTGTATGAGTGAGCGTTTGTGTGTATGCGTGAATGCGTATGAGTGAGCGTTTGTGTGTGTATATGTGTGCGCATGTGTGAGTCAGTGAGCGTGTGTGTGTGTTTCTGAGTGCGTATGTCTGAGTGTGAATTTGTGTATGTGAGTATCTGAGTGTGCATGTGAGTGTGTCTGAGTGTGTATGTGTGAGTATATGTGTGCAAGTATGTGTTTGAGTGTCTAAGTGCACTGTGAGTGAGTTTGCAAATGTCTGAGTGTGTGTGTGTGTGAGTGTGAGTGTGTGCGAGTGTCTGATTGTGCATGTGAGTGTTTGTGTGAGGGTGTGTGTCTGACTGTGCGAGTGTGTAAATATGCGAGTGTGTGTCTGCATGTGCGTGTGTGTAAGTGTCTGAGTGTGTGTGTGAGTGTATGTGTGTGTGTTCTGAGTGTGTGTATGTGTGTGTCTGTGAGTGAATGATTGTGTGAGTGTATGTGAGTCAGTGAGCGTCTGTGAGTGAGTGTGTATGTTTGTGTGAAGGAGTGAGTGTATGTGTGTATGAGTGAGTGTGTGTGAGTATGTGTGTGTGTCAGTGAGTGTGCGTGTGTGTGAATGAGTGAGTGTACATGAGTGTGTGAGTGTGTATGAGTGTGTGTGTGTGTGTGTGAGTGTGTGTGAGTGCCTGAGTGTATGAGTGTCTATATGCGAGTTTGTGAGTGAGTGTGAGTGTGTGTGTTATTGAATGTGTGAGTGAATGCGTGTGAGTGGGTGAGTGAGTGTGTGAGTGAATGCGTGAGTGAGTGGGTGAGTGAGTGTGTGAGTGAGTGTGTGAGTGAGTGTGTGAGTGAGTGTGTGAGTGAGTGGGTGAGTGAGTGGGTGAGTGAGTGGGTGAGTGTGTGAGTGAGTGGGTGAGTGAGTGTGTGTGAGTGAGTGTGTGAGTGAGTGGGTAAGTGAGTGTGTGAGTGAGTGTGTGAGTGAGTGTGTGAGTGATTGGGGGAGGGCAGGGGCAGGCACTGCTGTAATGCAGCTTCTGGGTTAGTAGTTGGAAGGATGGCCGCTGATTGGGGAGGTGAGAGGGTCGGCCGGGGGTGGAAAGGGCACTAAGTTCAGACACAGAACTATTGAAAAGAACAACCTCATTCTGTAGCGAAGCAGTCACTCCTAACACCGCCTCACAGATCAGACAGCAAACGCCATGCTCCTGCAATGACCCACCTACCCCGCCTCACAGAGCAGACAGCAAACACCATGCTCCTGCAATGTGCCACCTACACTGCCTCACAGATCAGACAGCAAACGCCATGCTCCTGCAATGTGCCACCTACACTGCCTCACAGATCAGACAGCAAACGCCATGCTCCTGCAATGTCCCAAATACACCCCCTCACAGATCAGACAGCAAACGCCAAGCTCCTGCAATGTCCCAAATACACCCCCTCACAGATCAGGGAGCAAACGCCATGCTCCTGCAATGTCCACCTACACACCCTCACAAATCAGGGAGCAAACGCCATGCTCCTGCAATGACCCACCTACACTGCCTCACAGATCAGACAGCAAACGCCATGTTCCTGCAATGACCCACCTACACTGCCTCACAGATCAGACAGCAAACGCCATGCTCCTGCAATGTCCCAAATACACCCCCTCACAGATCAGACAGCAAACGCCATGTTCCTGCAATGTCACACCTACACCACCTCACAGAGCAGACAGCAAACGCCATGCTCCTGCAATTCCTGCCATCACCACCTGGGAGGTTACAGGATGCAGTGTGGTTCTAATTTAAAATGGCTGGATAGAAACCCTTTAAGACAGACTACACTCCACATCTGAAGTAGCGATATACACAGGGGGTCGCAGGGGATCTGTCTCCCTCACAGGCTCTCTGTCTCTGCATCAACTCCTTCGGTCATCTTAAACACCTTAATTAGATCACCTTTTAATCTCCTATGGGAAAAAGGCAGCAAAGTGGAGTTGAGGATTATCGGATCAGCCATGATCTCGTTGAGTGGCGGAGCAGACTCGATGGGCCAAATGGCCTACTTCTGCTCCACACCTTATGGTCTTATGGTCTTACACAACACACGAGACCAGGAGCGCAACTTAGTGACATCTATCGTTATATATCTACATTCCATAGAATTACATAGAATTGAAAGCACAGAATATAGACCATTCAGCCTAACTGGTCTATGTTGGTGTTTATGCTTCACACAAGCCACCTCCCACCTCTCTTCATCTAACCTCATCAAGTTATCTATCTACTCCCTTCTCCCTCAAGTATTTAACCAGCTTCCCCTTAAAAGCACCTATACAATACTATTCTCCTCACTACTCCCTGAGTTTTACCTTTTCCCCACTCTCTGGGTAAAGAAGTTGCTCCTGAACTCCCTATTAGATTTATTAGGAACTTATATTTATGACCCTTGTTTTAGTCTTGCCCGCATTGGAAACATCTTCTCCATGTCTACCCAATCAAACGCCTTCGTAATTTTAAAAAACACTGTTGGGTCACCCCCTAGGGTTGCCAAATGTGCTTAAGTGTATTCCTGGAGGTTTTATCACATGACCTGCCCCCACGCTCCAGCCATTAATCGGCCAAACACATCCATCCTTGTGACGCACTGCCCTCCTGCGCCATTTGGAAAGCAAAAAGACTCATTACCCAGCAGGATGATACTTGACTATCAGCCAAACAGCCATTTTTTTCTCCATTTTCTACATTTTTATACCTGGCAAAGGGAAATGTTCAAAGAAAATGTACAAAAAGAAAACAATTTTTTTTCTCCAGCAGTGGGGAGATTGATCTTCAATTCCTGGGGGCTCCAGGCCAATCCTGGAGGGTTGGCAACCCTTGTCACCCTCCAGCCTTCTCTACTCTGGCGAAAACAATCCCAGCCTGCTCAGTCTTTCAGTCCGGCTGGTCTAATAATACAGAGATCGCGAGTTTGAACCCAAATGAATATAAGAGATGGGGGGGGGAGTAGACCACGTGGCCAGTCGAGCCTACTCCACCATTCAATACGATCATGGCTGATCTTCTGCCTCAACTCCATTATAAACCCCACTCCCCGTATCCCTTGATTCTCTGAGAGACCAAAAATCCGTCCATCTCACCCTTTATTATTTTCGGCAATGGAGCATCTATTGGGGTAGAGAATTCCAACCCTTTGGATGAAGAAATTCCTCCTCATCTCGTCTCCGTCCTAAATGATTGGCCCCTTAACCCGAGACTGTTCTACCTCCCCCCACCACCCCCCCATCCTAGAGTCCGCAGCCTGGGGAAACAATCAACTCAGGGTCTCCCCTGTCGAGCTCCTTCAGAATCTTGAATGTTTCAGTGAGGTCATTCTAAGGATCCCAATATGACAGTCTGAGAATTGGAATTCAGTTTTGAGAATCTGGCATTGAACAAGCTGCTATGGGAAAAAGTGACCACAAAGCTGTTGGATTGCTATTAAAACCTCCCAGCTTCTTACACAAAAGGAAAACTGCCATCCTCAACCACTCTGAGCCGAATGGACAATAAATGTCCCTTTAACCGGCATCGTTCACATCGTAAGGAAGGTTTAAAAACAAAACAGGCCATTAAACAGCAAGAAGTAAAGTTGAGAGCAATACATGCAGGATTCTACGATTCAGCCCTGGGCACCGAGAGTATAGGTACAGTGTGTTCTTTGTTAATGAGGGAGTGAGTGCCATTGACACTCACTCCCACTCACCTTCACGCAGTAAGCAATCTTCCAGCCTCCTGATCAAAACTTCAAGCAGCCTTCCAAATCTTGCTCCTGCTCTGCCTAGGCAGTAACTGGTCTGATGAGCTGAAGGTGGAGGGGGAATTATTTGCCACAGGCAGGGCAGGGAAGACCCACGTCCATCTCTGTGAGCTTACCTCAGCCTGGGTGATCGGACAGGGTGCTACAATTTACATCGGCACGTTCGGTTTAGCGAGAAGGCAAATTCCCATCCTACGCCGGATGTAGGGCAGAGGAACAGGCCATTTGGCCCAACCAGTCCATGCTGGTGTTCATGCTCCACTTGAGCCTTCTCCCGTCTTTTCTCACCTCTATTCCCTTCTCCCTCGTATACTTGTCAGCTTCCCCTTAAATCTATCAATAACATGGTTGACTCTTATATGCCCTCTGAACAAGGGCTGTTAGGGGTGGGCAATAAATGCTGGCCTAGCCAACGACACCCACAGCCCATGAACAAATGAAAATAAATTTGCTTCAACCACTCCCTGTGAAAGCGAGTTCCACATTCTCAGCATTCTCTGGGTGAAGAACTTCGTCATATTGCATTTCTTGGCAACTACCACATGTTAATGGCCTCTAATTAGGTTCTTTCCCACAAGAGGAAAGATTCTGTATCCACTGGATCGAAACCTTTCAGGTCACCCCTCAGCCTTCTTTTCTCAAGAGGGAAGAGACCTTGCCTGTCAATCCTTTCCAGACAATACTCCTGGTGTTGTCCTTGAAAATCTTCTCTGTACCCTCTCCAGTGCCTCTATATCCTTCCGGTAATATGGCAGCAAGAACCGCGTGCAGCACTCTAAATGTGGCCTAGCCACGGTACAATAAGGATTTAGCATAACTTCCTGGCTGTTATATCCCCCTAGATATGACCTTTGCTTCTTTATGACCTAACCTATGGCACAACTTTGAGTGATTGATGTATTTGTACTCCGAAATGCTTTTGTTCCTCTACCCCATCTAGACTTACAACTTCCAAGTTTTTTCTTATTTATTCTTTCATGGGATGTGTGCGTCGCTGGCAAGGCCAGCATTTGTTTCCCATTCCTAATTGCTCTTGAATTGAGAGGCTAGCTGGGCCATTTCAGAGGGCAATTAAGAGTCAACCACGTTGCTGTGGGTCTGGAGTCACATGTAGGCCAGACCAGGTAAGGACGGCAGATTTCCTCGATGACCTTGGCGGTCGTCCTCTGGCCAGTGGAGCCTGTGCTGGCCCCAACTGGGAGGGAGCGGCCAGTGCCACGGCTGGCATCTCCCCAGTCACCGCAATCTCATTAGATGCGACAATCACTGGTGGAGGGGCGGAGGAGCTGCTGCCATCATCCAGAGCGCCCTGAGAGGAGCCTGCAGAGATGACAGGCAGCTTGTGCGCCAACATGAGGTTGCTGTAGACCTCCTTGCTCACCATTGGTGGACGGGCACCTAGCTGGGATACTGGGTGCCTCATCCATCTCCCACACTGGTACTGACCACCTGAGGCCATTGCCTGTGTGAGGGCTTACAGGTCCAAGCGCAACCCCAGGAACCCCTGATTCTGTTCTTGGAGCTGCCGCTCCATGTGAGTCACCACTCTCTCAATGGAGGAGGCAGTGCGCTCGGCCATGAGGGTCAACACAGTGCTCACGCTCCACGTGGACTCCTCAATGGAGATCCTGGCACGCATACCCTCATGGACCTCCGCCAGATCCTCCCACACGTCCAGCATCTGCCACCTAATGAACGACTCCAGAGGCTTATCACCTGCCTTCGACTGAACATCATCCTCCGACTGATGGCACCCTGGGCACACTCTGCCTCCGCCTGCATCTCAAATGAGTGTGAAGTGCCCTCACCAATGTGCACTGAGATACTAGCTGCCGTTCTAATAAGACCATAAGACCATAAGACAGAGGAGCAGAAATTAGGCCATTTGGCCCATCGAGTCTGCTCTGCCATTCAATCATGGCTGATAAGTTTCTCAACCCCATTGTCCCGCCTTCTCCCTGTAACCTTTGATTCCCATACCAATCAAGAACCTATCTATCTCGGTTTTAAATACATTCAATGACCTGGCCTCCACAGCCTTCTGTGGCAATTCCATAGATTCACCACTCTGGCTAAAGAAGTTTCTCCTCATCTCTGTTCTAAAAGGTCTTCCCTTTACTCTGAGGCTGTGCCCTCGGGTCCTAGTCTCTCCTAATAATGGAAACATCTTCCCCACGTCCACTCTATCCAGGCCTTTCAGTATTCTGTAAGTTTCAATCAGATCCCCCCTCATCCTTCTAAACTCCATCAAGTATAGACCCAGAGTCCTCAAACCTTCCTCATATGTTAAGCCTTTCATTCCTGGGATCGTTCTCGTGAACGTCCTCTGGACCCTCTCCAGGGCCAGAACATCCTTCCTGAGATAATGCCCACCGAAGCACTGGTATCTGCGCTGGTGCCTGGTTCAGAGAGTGGGTGTAACGCAGGTGCAAATGAAGCCCGGTGGTCCTCCGGCATCAGGGGTGGCTCTTCGGGGTCCACAGAGCGAACGCCTGCTGGTGAATCTGAGGGAGAACAAGAACATGTCATTAGTTAAAGTCATCACACTGTCACTGTGCATGCCAGGCACCCTGGTGAGACAATGGAGATCTGCACCATGGTGCCATCGTCTTTCAATGATCAATGGGGACTCCAGGTTCGAGGCTCCCATCAATGGTGCACAAGAATGGTTGCACAATCCGAAAGTCTCACCTCTGTGCACTGCGCTCTTACCTTCATCTGGCACCCCTGCCTCTCCATGCCTGGTTACACATGGAGCGTGCCAGCTCTCCAGCTCCAGGGCATCTTGCTCGAAGCTGCTGAGCAACAGGAGGTTGGGCTGCCCTCCAGCTGTATGTGCCCTCTCTACTTGGTTATGGCTTGCCTTCTCCTGAAAGAACAGAGGAGCATTGATTAGTCCACTCTCTACCTGCAGTACCATTGTAGCCTGGCCAACCCCAGCTGAGGAACACCTTGCAGGGCACAACCGAGTCGTGGCCCTCGAGCCGCAAGGCACTCAGTCCAAGCTGCCAGGGCTCACCCCCTTGGCCAGCTCCAGTGTCACTGACAATTGGCACCCAGACTCTAGCACCCCTGAGGTCCACAACGGAACAGCCCACACCTTAACACTTCTGCACACTGACCCATGCCAACATGGTACTTACCCTTCTTGAGCGCAGCAGATCATTGAACCACTTCCGGCACTACCCCCACATGCGCCGCACCACGTCACGGCTGCTCACCAATGCTGCCACCTCCTCCCATGCCCTTTTTGTGAGGTGCAGTTGCCTCCTCCTCCCATTTCTGGGAACAAGGGTGTCCCTCCTGGCAGCCACCTCTCCAGGAGGGCAGCGAGGCACTTGTCGGAAAAGCAGGGGAGCCGAGTGCCCACCCCACTGCCGTGTTCAGCTGTACTGGACTCCATTACTTTGGTTTGGGAATGCAGAGGACAGGTCCTTCCATGGCAGCCGTCCAGGGGCTGCCTGGGCCATTTTTAAACAGGCCGCCAGGTCGCCATTAGACCTTCCCGACCAGTGCGGAGCTGCGTTTCACGCTAGGCAGGCCTTAATTGGCTCACAAGCATGAAATTGCGGTTGGGGGGGGCCAATCGCTGGCAGCGGACTATGACCCAGCCCCTCACAGGCCCACCCATCACACCCACCCAATGACCTCAAAAGTCCTGACCTAGCTTTCAATTCCAGACTTTATTTAATTGAATTGAAATTCCACTAGACACCGTGGTGGGATTTGAACCCATGTCCCCAGAGCGTTAGCCTGGGCCTTTGGATTACTAGCCCAGTGACATTACCAATATGCCACATGCTCCCCTTGATGTGATTATGCAAACTCATTATCCTTCGGCTCTATTAATGGTGCAACCAACACCAGGCAAACATCTCACCATTCCTTTCGGGATCTTGCTTTGTGCACACGGGATGCCAGTTTTCTCCGTCCTAGAACTACGACTACACTTTAAAAGCACTGAAACGCCATCTGAGCCATCCTGAGGTGTGAAAGGTGCTGAGAAATGTTTGAGGCAAATAGCATAGACACATTTCGCAAGAATTTAGGCAAGTACGTGAGAGAGAAAGGAAGAGAAGGTTGTGCTGATAGGGTGAGATTAAGTAAATAGAGGGTGCTGGGTGGGGGGAAGGGGGCGGGTGTTGCTGGTGGGGGCCTCACGTGTTTCAGACACTCCAGCATGGACCAGCTGGGCCCAATGGCCTGTCTCCGTACTGTCAACTCAATGTAATTCATCGCGGTCAATGCAAGCTCTTGCTGTTTTTGATGCTATTCGGAGTGTCCCTGAGGCTGAGATGTGGCAGCTTGTTAATCAAATTCCCGCTCCCGTTCCAGCTCGGAGCTCATTCCAGCTTCGAGCGGGGCTGAAACAGTTAAATGTGCTTCAGGCACGAAGCCTATCTGTAGCTGTAAATAATTAGTAACGTTAAGGCAAAAACCAGAACAGGGAAGTGACGACACAAGTACGCATGAGATTGGAATTGACTGAAAGGCGATGTAGATCCCAGGCAGAGTCCTGAGAATGTCAAGAACAGAGCAAGCTACAATATCTGGGAGCTGCTGATTGGACTGTGCTAGCTCAGTTCCCCCACGACTTTGAGGACGTTTATTTAAACTGTGCAGGAAGTTGCTGAGAGGAGAATAAGAGGGGGCCAGCCAAAGGGAGAGGGATTGAGAGGGAGCAGCAGCAACAAGAACAAGAACCTAACGCAAGGCTTTGGGATTTGATCGAGTAACAGATTGGAGATGTGCAAAGGGTTTGCTACACTGCCAGCTTCATGTTTGGAAAGGTATCTTTTCACTTCTGCACCTTAGTCCGGTGCCTCTATATCCTTTCTGTAATATTGAGCCTGAACTGTGCGCAGTTGACTGTTCTTGAAAAATATGTCAGCCCAACACACCTTGTCTCAGTAGCAGAGTTACATGTTACCATGGGTCCTTGTGCAGGGTTAATGGGCTCACTGGTTGTGCCCTGCGGCCGGAACAGGTGAAAAGTGGGCGTGATGACAAGATAGGCTGAATGGTCTCTTTTTGTTGTGTAAATGTTTCTACGGAAATGCCAGATAAATACTTACTGTTAGTACTGGAATATTGCTGGAACGAGAGACATGTTGCCGAAGCTTTTCATCTTGCACTCATCAGGACAAACGCAAGAATGCCAAATTTCAAAATGACCACAACAATTTATACTACAGGAGAAAAAGGGCGCTGGTTGGTTTGCAGGTCAACTCTAAATGGCCGAGGTATTGCCTTGGAGAAAGCAACGAACAACTATAGACTCCTCAGGCTCCTGGGTAATTCAAAAAAGGTACAAGGTTTGAACTACCCCATTGGAGTATAAATTGTTGTGATTGTTTGAAATTTGGTATTCTTGTGTTTGTCCTGATGAGTGCAAGATGAAAAGCCTTGACAACATGTCTTTATTTTCAGCAAGATTCAAGTTCTGTACTACCAAGCGACTTGCTCTGAGTACTTAAAATACTTATTATAAACTCTTAAATTCCAATCTTTTACCCTCCTCCTTCCAATACCACCGCTCCTCACCTAATACCACCCTAGCTGAGATCAGCTAATCAGCCCTAAAACTAGATTGAGCCAGGATTGATCTTAGTGCCTTTCTAAGTAAAGTGTCTTCTGTGATTGTAATGGTAAAATGAGATCTGCTGGTAAAATAAGTTCTGCTGAAGGGTCATGAGGACTTGAAACGTCAACTCTTTTCTTCTCCGCCGATGCTGCCAGACCCGCTGAGTTTTTCCAGGTATTTCTGTTTTTGTTTTGAGATCTCCATGATGTGTAGATGGGACAAAGGGAGCTGAACTGGCCGCTGGCTTAGACTAACATTCATTCTTTTAATTTTCCAGAGCAAAAGAGGTTGGCACTCGACTGAGCATCCTGCTGCTGAAATCAGAGTCCAGTGTATCCAGGAGCGAGAGGAAAACCAGGATCCCAGGGTAAGTCCAGTAACGGGAGGACGCCAAGTGGGAATGTGTGACTAGAACACGGTGTGAGTAATGTGCGAGGTGGTGTGTAGCTGGAGTCACGATGTATAGTTGGTTTACTAAGTCTCCTCTTAAACCCCAACAGACCCTAATTCACTGAGGCAACAACAATTCAACCAATTCCCAGTCAACTTCAACCATGCCCCTTCATTAATCACACTCTAAACTGTGGTCACACCCCCCAAATTACTAACCATACCTGCAAATAACTAGTCACACCCTCGAATAATGAGTCACACCCTCAAATAACTAGTCACACCCCCAAATAACTAGTCACACCCTCAAATAATGAGTCACATCCTCAAATAACTAACCGCATCCTCAAATAACTAGTCACACCCGCAAATAACAGCCACATCCTCAAATAATGAGTCACACTCCCAAATAACTAGCCACACCCTCAAATAACGAGTCACACACTCTATAACTAGCCGCATCCTAAAATAACTAGCCACACCCCCAAATAACTGTAACCACACCTTCCAAACAGCTGTAACCACACCCCTAAACATTTTTACCACACACCCAAACATCAGTAAACACTCTTAAATATCTGTAACCACACCCCCCAATACAACAGATAACCCCACCCTCTAATATGTACAGCATCTATCAGCTTTTGGCCACCTGTTCGTTTGCCTCGGTGTCTATTATTGTCTGAATCTGCCTCTGTGCAGGTCTCGTCCTCATTAGAGGCGCGATATTGTTGTTTCGATTGTCGATAATTTGGATAAAACAATCCCGTTTGATTTTTGCAGGAAAAGCCACGCAGACGAAGTTCGTAAATGGGGAGAATCGCTGGACACCCTGCTGGAACACAAACGTAAGTGTGAAAGGAAGAAAGGTTTGTTTATGTATAGCGGCTGGTAACATCTCTGAGAAACATCCTACCACACGGTGAACTGCACTGCAGGGCGGGCACAAGCAGCCATTCCGCGCACAGGGGGATCCAAAAAATGGTAGTGAGATGAATAACCAGTCAGTCCACCTTTTGGTAACATTGGTTAAGGGTTTGTCATTGGCCGTAGGGTCCTTAACATACCCAAGCATAATATTTTCATAACCGGTAAACAACTGTATACAAATACATTTATATTGAAACACAATTTTTAAGGACCCTATGATATTTCTGTTGGGTTAATATCAACAGTGTCCTGAAGATTAATCTTTTAAATTCATGCAAATTCCTGAAGCATTGTTGAACTATAATGGATAATGGGAGATTGTAGAGGGACCAAAATTAAATGCACAGACAGCATGTGCAATGTCTGGGGTTGTATAGGTTGCAATGAGGGACTGTATGTGTGCATACAGTGGTAACATTGCAGCTCTGGCATGTGCTCTGTGATTTTTTTTTAATTCATTCATGGGATGTGGGTGTCACTGGCTGGGCCAGCAATTTATTGCCCTTGAGAACTGAGAGGCTTGCTAGGCCATTTCAGAGTCAACCACATTGCTGTGAATCTGAAGTCACATGTAGGCCAGACCAGGTAAGGACAGCAGATTTCCCCCCCTAAAGGGGACTAGTGAACCAGATGAGTTTTTGTAACAATTGATTTTAATTCCAGATGTTTTAATTGGATTCAAATTTCACCATTTGCTGTGGTGGGATTTGAACCCAGGCCCCCCAGAGAGTTACCCAGGGTCTCTGGCATACTGACCAACTGATAATACCACTGTACCACCACCTCCCCAATGGTCATGAGACTGGGAATGGAAGAGTCATTCACATTGGCGCAAAGGCCAATTCTCTCTGAAGAAGAGCCATACGGGCGCGAAACGTTAACTCTGTTTCTCTCTCCACAGAGGCTGCCCAGAACTGCTGAGCTTTCCCAGCACTTCCTGTTTTTATGTCAGATTTCCAGCGTCTGCAGTATTTTGTTTTTAGCTGTGACCAGTTCTCTCCGTCTGCTTCCAGGCGGTGTGGCTGCATTCTGTGCCTTCCTCCGCTCCGAGTTCAGCGAGGAGAACATCGACTTCTGGCTCGCCTGTGAGGAATACAAGAACACAAAGACCGGCTCCAAGCTCACACTCAAGGCCCAGAAGATTTACGATGAGTTCATCAAGGTCCAGGCCCCAAAAGAGGTAGGTCTTCCTCTCTCATTACCGTGCGTTCTCCAGGCTTCAGTTTTTTTTTGTCGCTCTGCCATTGGCTGAAAGTGAGTCGGGGGTCAAGGGGGATGGGCTGGGGGGTAAGTCTGGAGGGTTGGGGGGGGTATTGGGGGTGGTGAGAAGCTGAGGGAGAGTCAGGTGGTGACTGAGGATTCGGAGGGGGCTGAAAGGTGGGGGTGGGGTCAGAGGAGAATGGGAGGACGGGAAGGTCTGTACCTCACTGGGGTGGGGGGAGTCTCATCCTCACGTTGAAATCCTTCCATGGCTTTTCCGTTCCCGATGTCTGTTCCTGCACTGTTGGGAACGCCATTTATCGGATGAAACGTTACACTGAGGCTCGTCTCAGGATAGACAAGAACAGGGGAGTTCTCCTTTGTGTCTTGGCCAATATTTACCCCTCAGCCAACACTGTTGAAACAGCTTATCTGGTCATTTATCCGCCGTATTTGTGGGAGCTTGCTGTGTGCAAATTTCCCACATTACAACAGCAAGTACCGTTAATTATGTTAATTATATTGTTAGGGTTGAATTTTCGTTTTGGGGATGGGGAACAGGAACTGGAACAGTTTCCGGGTCCTGAACACACCTCTGAGGGGAAACAGTCATTTGTCGAAATTTTGACTGGGTTGTCCCCTTAATTGACATGGAGACAGGTTCCCTGTCCAATTAAAGGATGACTCAAATATGGAGGGCCAATCAGAGGCCTGCCAGCTGGACAGGAGCAGGGGAGGAGGGGGTGAGCCCACTATAGGGCGGCCTTTGCCTGCAACCCTACCCAGGCAGGCAGGGAGGGCCTCTGGGCCTACCTGCAGGGCTGGCGCCCCTGGCCTGCCACTAGATGTCTGCCTCTAAGCAGTTGCACTGCAACCCGTCGCATAGAGAAACTGGAAACCAGCTGGAAAATGCCTACCTTCACAAGGCTCTTCATGAGCCTAACTCCCTGCCTCCCTGGGGGCAGGCAGCCTTCCCAGACCCTGAACCCGCTCTGGCCAAAATGGCCACTGCCCGGAGCAGGGCTGCGGAACAGGCCAGCGTCATAATTTTTAGGCCCCATCCACCTCCGTTCCCAACTCAGTGGGGCCTGCAAATTCTGGCCTCAGGCCCTGAAAACACATGGAGTCGACTGTCTCCATGGGAGGGCCGTGAAGGGAGGAGCTGGTGAGCAGAACACTGATTGTCTCCTTGTTGGTTCTTTTCAGGTGAATCTCGACTCGCACAGCAGAGAGAGTGTCCACAAGAACATGACGAACCTGAGCCTCTCCTGCTTCGACCCGGCCCAGAAGAGGATCTATGGCATCATGGAGAAAGACTCCTTCCCTCGCTTCCTGAAGTCTCAGTTCTATCTCGGCTTGTTCAAGCAGGCTTAGAGGGAGAAAGACGTATGCCTGAGAAAGGAAGAGGAATCACAGAGAGGTCTGGAGAACGTTGCTTAGTAAATCATCAAGCCAACCTCTGGAAACCTAGGGTCCGGAACTTTTATTCCTCAGGCTTTTGCCTTCAGCTGGTCAACTGACTGAGAAAGCCATCTTGTTCAAACTCATTTTTATCGAATTTTAGTGAGCAGTGAAGATTCCAACTGTGATAATGAGACATGTCCTGCAGATATAGCCCAGCAACAGTCACAGCCTTCAGGGCAGATAGGGTAATAATCTGGTGGCGGGGTGGGGGTGGTGGGGGTTAATAGCTATCAAACACCCATGGGCCTTGGGTGGGGAGCATCTTATATTTGCTGCCATCCAGCCTGTTCCTTGGGCTGGAGACAGTTACGTTTCTCTAAACAACATAAAGGTCAGATCCATGGCAGAGGTACTTCCATTGTCCAGACTCACAGGAAGAGGAGTTGGCCATTCAGCTCCTCAAGGTTGTTTCATAGTCAACGTTGAGAGGTTAAACCAATCCTTCCCAAATTTTACTCTGGTGTGACCACATTTTAATGCTTAAGACTTCGTGTTAAGGTGTGGGCTGTTCCCTTGTGGACCCCAGGGGTGCTAGAGTCTGGGTGCCAACTGTCAGTGACACTGGAGCTGGCCAAGGGGGTGAGCCCTGGCAGCTTGGACTGAGTGCCTTGCAGCTCAAAGGCCACGGCTTGGATGTGCCCTGCGAGGTGTTCCCCAGAGTGAACATTGAGGTCGGGCTGGTGGGGGGGAGAATCAGAGAGCTCTTGAGAGCTGTTGATTGTGGGGAGGTTAGCTGTTGAGCGGGGTGAGGGCGGAGAGTAAGTTGTTGAGCGGGGAGTGGGTTAAAACTGCTGGGTTTGCCCTGAAAAAAGCAGAGTCCCACCTTTTTACAGGCTGTGATTGTGCAATCGGGCCTCAGAGAACAGGCAATTAACAAATCCCACCAACACAAAAATAAACAAACATTTAAAATCTCAGTTCAAGCTCCACAGTTGCCATTGTTGGCTCAGAGCTCGTGACCTCAAACTCTCATCCCGTGACCCCACCAGGGGTCGTGGCCCACAGTTTGGGGTCCCCTGGATTAGCCTTCTCACTCTAAAGGTGCCAATCAGGTCATTGTCTCTCTTTCTCTCTCTCTCTCTCTCTCTCGACCTCAAGTTTTGTTCAGCCCTTATAACAATATGTGATATTGGGACTACAGTCCCACTATTTTAAATGTAACATAGACAATAGAATCTTCTGTTAAAGCATCAAAGTGCATCCTGTTAGCTTCCCCCATCATTCTATCCATTAGGTTGTGTTTATAGTGTCAGTTTTGGCTCAGTAATAGGTTATGATCTCAATCCCCACTCCAGAATCTTAAGCATATGATGGGTTGACAGTCTAGTGCAGTGCTAAGGTGGTCGGGGTGGGGGTTGTTGGGGCACTGTTGGAGGTGCCATCTTTCAGGTGAGATGTTAAACCCTCTTGGTTGTATGTAAAAGAT
Source organism: Cetorhinus maximus (assembly GCF_964194155.1). Classification (NCBI taxonomy): domain Eukaryota; kingdom Metazoa; phylum Chordata; class Chondrichthyes; order Lamniformes; family Cetorhinidae; genus Cetorhinus; species Cetorhinus maximus. The sequence continues at coordinate 14,723,129 of NC_135906.1, read as the reverse complement.
CTGAGTGCACTATTTTGAAGAGCAGGGGAGTTCTCCCTGGAGTCCTGGGTCAACATTTATCCCTCAACCAACATCACAAAAACTGACTCTGCTGTTTGTGGGAGCTTGCTGTGCGCAGATTGACTGCTCTCATTTCCTACATTAACAATGACCACAGTTCAAAAGCTGTGTAGGGCTTAGTGGCATCCTAAGAATGTGAATGGTTCTCTATCAATGCAGCTTCCTTTCATGTCTCTTCCTTCAGGCACCATGCCCTCAGAGTGTTCAACCATGGACATTCATTGGATTGGTCCACAATTACACTTAGCAAAGTACCTTGCCTTCTGCAGGTTCTGGCTGACTAGGACACTCTTACTGCCTGCCATCAGGCATATTGGAAGACTTATAAGATGATAGTCAGCCAGCTTTTGCCACATTATGAACGCACCTTCCATGGCCATCAAACGGGACTTGAACCTCGAGTACCTGGCCCAGAGATGAGGATGCTACCACTGTGTCACCTGTCTTGTCTGTACATCTGAATTGTTGCAAAGGAGTTATCTGTAAAGGTATTGGTGACTCACTAATACCTTATTACCTTTAAATTGCTGCTCAGAATCAGTCTGAGAACAGATACTTGTGCAGAAGTTTTCTGTAATTCTCTTTCCCACTGATCTTGGTTTTTTTTTTAATTCTTTCGTGAGAAGATGTGGGGGTCACTGGCAAGGCCAGCATTTGTTGCCCATCCCCACTTGCCCTTGAGCTGAGCCATTCAGAGGGCAGTTAAGAATCCAGTCCAGAGTCACATGTAGGCCAGTCCAGGTAAGGATAACAGATTCCCTTCCTCAAACAGTAATGAGGGGAGATGGTGATGCAGTGGTAACATTACTGGCCTAGTAATCCAGAGGCCCTGGCTAATGTTATGGGGAATAGGGGTTCAAATCCCACTGTGAAGCTATCATTGATTGTTGTAAAAACCCATTTTGTTCACTAATGTCCCTTTAGGGAAGGAAATCTGCCGTCCTTACCCGGTCTGGCCTACATGTGACTCCAGACCCACAGCAATGTGGTTGACTCTTAACTGCCCTCTGAAATGGCCTAGCAAGGCTTCTCAGCTCAAGGGCAATTAGGGATAGGCAACAAATGCTGGACTTGCCATATCCCATGAAAGAATATTAAAAATGTGACTAAATAATATACTTATTTTGTGATGTTGATTGATGGCGAGGGATAATTCCCCTGCTCTTCTTTGAAATAGTGCCATGAGATCTTTTACACGCACCTGAGCAGGCAGAACGTCCCATTGGAAAAACAGCACCTCTGACAGTGCAGCACTCCTTCAGTCCTGCACTGAAGTGTCAGCCTTGACTTTTATTCTCAAGCCATCAAGTGAGACTTGAACTGAGAATCTTGTAACTCAGAGGCAAGAGGGTGACCAACTGAGCCACAGCCATCATTGTGTGAGCTACTCTCAAAAGTCCTTGATGTCACAATTGCATCTCACCAGCACCTTATCATGAATGGTCAGTGATAAGATGTGGGTGAGGTTCCCTATTCTCGAGCAGGCAGTTGGTTCTATTTTAACCTGCCTTCGGTGTGGGGAAACATCAGGAATATCTGATCTTTGTTAGAGGATATGCCCTCACACTGCTAACCAGTCAACCAGAACATCTGTCAGCTCCTTAAACCAAATCACTTCCATCTTGTATAAGAAATCGTACATTGCGTTAACATGTTAAAGATTAAAATGTATTTTTCTGTATTTCCTGTGCTGCTTAGATAGGTGGTTGGTGACGATTAAAGGTGCACGTTTAAGTTTTAATATTTGAACCCCCCGCCCACCACCCTGAAAGATGTTGCCCCCACGTTGAGGGACACTCTTCCCCCACCCTGCCCTGTTCCTCACCTGTGAGTGGCAGTGCCCATCCCGCCAGGAATTCTGATCTGATTCCCACCCAACACCCAGGCATAAGCTCTTTGTTCCTGTGCCCCACTGTACTGGCTGATTGATGCATGGTGCATCAGGATAAGTAGCTAACCAGCAACGCCAGTGAGCCATTAGCAGTACTGCAGCTTTTTGTGCTTTAAGTGCCAGTTCAGCCTTACAAAGTTATGATCAGCAATATAAGCTAGCCCACAGTTAATGGATTGGTGGGACATTTTTTTGCCTACTATTTAAAAGAGCTATTGACTAGGTTTTGTTCTGACTTATTCCTGGAGATTTGATCATATGTTATATGAGCACAAGACATTTACGCATTGCTTGTAAGGGTTACTGCATTTACTTTAAATTAGCATCTCTTACCCTGAATAAAATATTTGACTTTCTCTTTGATAATGAGATGATCAACGTAATTTGCAAATCAAATAACGATTTATGGATAGGTAATTTTCAAATGAAACCTACTCCTGTGATGTTTCAAAGAAAGGAAGACTTGCATTTATATAGAACTTTTCACAACCGCTGCACAACTTTACAGCCAATCACTTTTTGAAGTGTAGTCACTGTTGTATTGTGAGAAATGTAGCAGCCGACTGGCACACAACCAGATCTCACAAACACCAATAATGACCAGATAATCTGTTTTTATGATGTTGGTCAAGGGAGGGATCAATATTGGCCAGGACACCAGGGAGTACCCCCCCTGCTCTTCTTCGAAACAGTGCCCTGGGATCTTTTATATCCACGTGAGACAGCAGACAAGGCCTCAGTTTAATGTCTCATCTGAAAGGCTGCACCTCCAACACTGCAGCACTCCTGCACTGTGGCATGTCAGCCTTGATGTTTAAGTACAGGTTCTGGAGTTGGACACGTACCCAGAACCTTGTGGCTCAGGTGCGGATGTGTTATCCACGGAACCACAACTGACACGCGACAGCATCTTTCAGATGTTATCTGCCCACCCAGGCAGACGTATAAGGTCCCACGGTCACTAATTCGAAAGGGAGCAGGGGAGTTCTTCCTAGTGTCCTAGCCAACAATTTCCCCATAACCAACAAGTCATATGGGCCTCACTGTTGTTTCTGAGATCGTGCTGTGTTAAAATATCCCTTTTGTGTTTCTGTACAAGAGTATTCCATTGTCTGTGTAGCAATTTGAGAACTCGCGGTTTTTTTTAAAACTAACAGCAAGTTCATTCCATCTTTCCCGAGTCGGAACCAGAGTAGTCACTTTCTTTCACAGGATTCAGGAGAATGGCTTGGATAAGTTACGGCCTTCTCCCACCATGTCCATTTCCACTGGGAAAGACCAGCAGTATGTTTATAAAACCACAATCGGGTCCTACAGCCAATGACAAAGACAAAAATACCTGGAAAAACTCAGCAGGTCTGGCAGCATCTGCGGAGAGGAACACAGTTAACGTTTCAAGTCCATATGACTCTTCATCAGAACTAAGGAAAAATAGAAAAGAGGTGAAATATAAGCTGGTTTAAGGTGGGGTGGGACAGGTAGAGCTGGATAGAGGGCCAGTGATAGGTGGAGATAGCCAAAAGATGTCATAGACAAAGGGACAAAGAGGTGTTGAAGGTGGTGATATTATCTAAGGAATGTGCTAATAGGTGACATTAAGGGTAGAAAGCAGGACGAGCAAGGTACAGATAGTCCTAGTGGGGGTGGGGTGGGGGGAAGGGATCGAAATAGGCTAAAAGGTAGAGATAAAACAATGGTTGGGAATACATTTAAAAATAATGGAAATAGGTGGGAAAAGAAGAATCTATATAAATTATTGGAAAAAAGGGGAATCGGAAAGGGGGTGGGGATGGAGGAGAGAGTTCATGATCTAAAATTGTTGAACTCAATATTCAGTCCGGAAGGCTGTAAAGTGCCTAGTCGGAAGATGAGGTGCTGTTCCTCCAGTTTGCGTTGAGCTTCACTGGAACATTGCAGCAGGCCAAGGACGGACATGTGGGCATGAGAGCAGGGTGGTGTGTTGAAATGGCAAGCGACAGGGAGGTTTTGGGTCATGCTTGTAGGCAGACCGAAGGTGTTCCGCAAAGCGGTCACCCAGTCTGCGTTTGGTCTCTCCAATGTAGAGGAAACCGCATTGGGAGCAGCAAATGCAGTAGACTAAATTGAGGGAAGTGCAAGTGAAATACTGCTTCACTTGAAAGGAGTGTTTGGGCCCTTGGACGGTGAGGAGGGGGGAAGTAAAGGGGCAGGTGTTGCACCTTCTGCGGTTGCATGGGAAGGTGTCGTGGGAGGGGATAGAGGTGTAGGGGGTGATGAAGGAGTGGACCAGGGTGTCCCAGAGGTTCATGCTCTCGTCTGGACCTGGACAAATTTATTAATTTTGCTTCCAATTTCTACCCCTCCATCATTTTCACATGGTCCATCTCTGACACTTCCCTTCCCTTCCTTGACCTCTCTGTCTCAATTTCTGGTGATAGACTGTACACCAATATTCATTACAAGTCTACCGACTTCCACTAGCTACCTCGACTACAGCTCCTCACACCCCGCTTCCTGTAATGACTCCATCCCATTCTCTCAGTTCCTTCACCTCTGTTGCATCTGTTCTGATGATGCTACTTTCAAAAACAGTTCCTCTGACATGTCTTCCTTCTTCCTTAACCGAGGTTTTCCACCCACGGTGGTTGACAGGGCTCTCAACCGTGTCCAGCCCATCTCCCGCGCGTCCGCCCTCACACCTTCCTCTCCCTGCCAGAAACATGATAGGGTCCCCCTTGTCCTCACTTATCACCCCACCAGCCTCCGCATTCAAATGATCATCCTCCGCCATTTCCGCCAACTCCAGTATGATGCCACCACCAAACACATCTTTCCTTCACCCCGCCTGGCGGCATTCCGCAGGGATCGTTCCCTCCGTGACACCCTGGTCCACTCCTCCATCACCCACTTCGGCCTGTCCTCATGCCCAGATCTCCCTGTCGCTTGCCATTTCAACACCCCACCCTGCTCTCATGCCCACATGTCCGTCCTTGGCCTGCTGCAATGTTCTGTGGTGGCCTAAAGACAACTATAGGGGGAGTCCACTCAGTATTCAAAGGGTTAATGGAGCAATTGAATTAAATGCTTGAGCCTAAGAGAAAAACACTGCAACCTTGAAGAACAATAGCATCTTGTCTGACCACGATAGCAGGACGGGCTTTGAGACATTCCATGTGTCTCTCTCTTGGGCCGAATGTAATCAAAGTTGTGATAGTCAAATTATAAACAACTGCACCCGTGGTGTAGGAATGGAAATTCACTGGAACATGGATTGGTCAGTAAACTTATGCAAATAAGCAGATTGAGATGTACAAAATTTACTGTTTGGTTGTAAAATGCTTTTAAGCTTTGTGCATTCTGCTTGGAGACGGTACAATAGTTCTTGTTGTATTGTTCTCCCTTGTGCACAAGTAATAAATGGGATTTCTACGACGAAATGATGCCTCAGTGTGATTAATCTCCAACAGTTTCTGGAGGTTCCACCGAGATGACTAACCCCTGGTGTTGAGTCACGGAGCACCAGCGTTAGGACCTCGCAGTTCAAGGACTCCTCAGTCCACGGCAGCCCCACTTGGGCTTCTGGGGTTCGTTGACCTGCGATCTGCCTTCGCCTGCCTGTGGCTGACCCTCAGGGTAAGTCATCTATTTAAATATTTGGGAGATTAATTTGGCTAGTAATATGATGTAAGTAGTAGTAGCATTCCCAGGGGTTTGAGTCCCCTGGAGGTGAAAAGTAAGTAATTTTTTGTGGTTTTTTTTTAGCGTCTGTGTATTAGTAAGTAAGAAAAAAGGGAAATATGGCATCAAAGAAACCCTAGGTTCCCCCTTTGAAGGGAACCCCAAATGCTTACATGTATGTCCATTGTGGGTCTGAAAGTGTCCAATATGTTTCTGATTGGGTAAAATGGACCCAAGGTAAGAGAGAGAGTTTCCTGCCAGACGGAACATTTAATCGGAATAGGATTGAGCGCTTGGCATTGGTATTAAAGGAAACAGAGAAGTCAGGTAAGAAGAATGTGGGTTGACCTGCGTATGTCCAGTGGAAGGACGAAACGCAGAAACGGGCTGATGAGTTGAGGAAAAGAAGTCAGGAAAGCGAGAAAAAGCACAAGCAAGTTAATTATAAAGAGAAATCCAGGATCCTGGTCGCGCAGCAAACCGCGCAGACCCCAGTACCCCTGCCATCCGATGATGAGCACAGTGAAGAGGACTGGCCTGTGTACCAGTCACCTCCTCCTTATCATAATCCTGAGCAGCTTCCACTCCCAGTGGCTACTGCTCCACCAGCCCCGCCACCCACTGTGGACACGCCAGGACCTGATAGTACTACCGGTGTACAAACCCAATCCCACTCCCGACGGAGACGGAATTCAGACCCTTCACCCTCCGGCGCCACGACACAAATGCCAATGAGAGCATTACCTAATGCCGCGGGAGGTCAAATGCAAGTTTATCGTCCATGGACACCCTCCAGGTTACGAGCAATTGTTGAATCCACCCCAGGCCCTAGAGAGGGGGTTGAGAAGTTTGTACAGAAACTCGAGATTCTCCGTAAATGCCCTATAACCCTACTTGTGATGATATGGATATGGTTCTTGATACTTGTTTGGATGCTCAGAGCTGGCGACCAATTCAGGACACTTGTGAGTGGCCACTGCCTGGCCCTGACCCTCTTACTGTGGATCAGGAGACACAACTTTGGACATTTGTACAGCCGTGCGAAAGGCTTTTCCTGATGTAATTGATTGGCGTAAAATCCATAATACAGTGTGAAAACCCGACGAGGATGTTTGTGATTGTGTTGAACGATTCCGCAAAGTGTTTTTAAAATGTTCTGGTGTTAATCCTCAGGATTCTATTCCGGCTCTTATAAAATGCTCTTGTACAGGGACTGCAGCCTGACCTTAAGAAAGCCTTTACCCTTACTTGCATTGGGTGGGAAGGTAAGGACAATCTTCAAGGAATTATTAGTTCCCTCCAGCATTGCGAGCGCCAATTGAACCGATGCCAGAAACCCCCTAAGAAGGGCATAATGGCACCGGTGGCATGATAGGGTCTCCACGCCCCTTTCACCTCTCATTCCCATTGAGGAACCCACCGTCCCTTTGACTGTTAATAGCTGCCTTTTGCATTTCCCTTATCGATACCGGGGCGACTTATTCAACCCTTCGCCCCGTCCAAGTTCCTGATGCTGTTCCCTGGAGGGATTGCATTTCCGTTGTCGGAGTCTCGGGACAGCCGCTTCCACTGCCAATTTCTGAAGAAGTGCCCCTTTGACCTGAACGGGCGGAAAGGGTCCCATCGATTTCTCCTCGGAGCCGACGTTCCGGTTAATATTCTGGGTCGTGATCTCCTCTGCGAACTTGGATGTACTTTGGTCTGTTCTAATAATTCTATTGCTCTTCAACTTCCCGACCATCCACTTACTCCACAGTCATTGGCCTTCTACAGGGAGATGTTTCTCCTCATTCTCACATATGGTGGTGGAATTTCGGACATTGTGATTTATCTGATAAACTTAAGACTTTGCTGCTCCGATTCCTTGCTGACCACCGTGTTTCCACTGTAATGGCTGTCCACCCACCCCTGCAGCACTGGCTTTGGGATCCTCACTGTACAGCGCACTAGTCTGCCTGCCCGGATCACCAGTATGCTCGAGAGGTAACAGGCCATCTGGGTCAGGGTTATGTTCTCTCTATATCCTCCCTTTGCGTTCGACCTGAAGGCGTTGCAGCTTTTGTATCCCCTCCTCTAGCTGCCCAAACATTATTTCGACTCAGGGAGAACGTTGAGCCTCATGTCACCCTTTGCATTTCCATTGGGTATCAGGCCAGGGACCTTGGTCCTATGGTGTATCACCTTCAGTGCGCAGATTCCCAGTCATCTGTGCCATTGATGGATGGCTGCCTGAATGTCTATGATCAGGCCATTCAATTTGTTCTCTCCCTGCCCCTTGAATACCCCTCCTATTTTCAGCACCGCGCTTTAGACAGTGTGACCACTGATTTCCCGAGGGCCCTGCTGACTATCCCCGATACTTTATGGGCTGAGGGTCCTAATGATGTTGGTCGGGTGTTGTCAGCAGAGCCTTTTCGGGTGTGTTTGGATCCCTCTAAACCTCTCCCTCGGAAAGCTCAATACCCCCTTAACCCTGAGGCAATGGAAGGCATAAAACCCGTCCTTCGAGACCTTCTAAGCTCCAGTGTCATTGTTCCTACTGTTAGCCCCTGTAACACTCCTATACTCCCTGTACAGAAGCCAGGCAAGAATACCGGGCGGTTTGTCCAGGACTTGCCTGTGTAATTCCGACCTATCCAGTAGTAGCCAACCCAGCTACCATACTCACCTGTGTTCCCCCTAACTCTACTTATTATACGGTTGTTGACCTCTGTAGAGCCTTTTTCTCCATACCCATACACCCCGACTCTCAATTCCTTATGGTGCTCAGTATACGTGGACCCGATTACCCCAGGGGTATACCGAAAGTCTGACTACTTTCTCCCGCGCCCTCCAGGCAGACCTCGCCGATGTCTCCTGTCCGGGAGGTTCAACCCTCCTTCAGTATGTCGATGACTTGCTTCTCCGCTCTCCATCCGAACAGACTTGTCTCGGTGACTCCCTCATCCTCCTGAAAGCCTTAGCCCGTAAAGGCCATAAGGCCTCTCGTGAACAGTTACAATTTTGCCAATCCCATGTTGAATATTTGGGTCATGTTCCTGATGGCCCTGCTCGGCTCCTGTCTAAGCGCTGTGTTGAGAGCTATAATCTCCCTTCCCCTTCCCTGAGCTAAAAAGGACCTCATTCATTGTCTCGGCATGTCGGGGTATTGTAGGCAGTGGATTATGCGGAACTCACTAAGCCCCTACAGGATCTTGCCCTCCCTTCAGCCCCTGAGGACCTCACTTGGGACTCGGATGCCCAAGCCACTTTTACGGCCCTCAGGACAGCCCTTATTTCTGCTCCCACCCTGGGTCTTCCACATTACACTAAACCTTTTCACCTTTATGTTCATGAACATTGCGGTTTTTCACAGGGGGTGCTTACCCAGTCCCATGGGGATGCCCAGTGACCGGTTGCTTATTACAGTATTCGCTTAGATCCTGTTGCCCGCGGTTATCCCTCCTGTATTCGATCCATTGCGGCAGCCTAACTCACTATCGTCACCGCCCAGTCCCTTACCCTCGGGTACCCTGTTGTTTTGCATGTCCCCCATGCAGTCGCGGCTCTCCTTCATCATTCGGCCACCCAACACCTCACCACCGCCCGCGTCACCCGCTATGAAACGGCCCTTTTAGGGGGATCCCTCGTTAACTATTGTCAGATGCGCCACCCTCAACCCCACTACCCTGTTACCCACGGAGAAAGACAGTGAGCCTCATGATTGTGTCACCATTGTCCAGCACTCCACCCTACCACGTCCAAATCTACAGGATCATCCTTTGTTAAACCCCGACCTCATTATTTTTGTTGACGGTTCCTCTACTCGATCACCAAACGGCAACTTATTTACCGGCTATGCTATTTGTGATTCCTATTCTGTTATTGAAGCAGCGCGTCTACCATCCTCCTGCTCTGCCCAGGCTGCCGAAATATTTGCCCTTATACGAGCTTGTATATATGCAGCCAAGCAATCGGCCAATATCTATACTGACTCTCGATATGCCTTCAGTGTGACACATGACTTTGGACAGCTTTGGAAACTCCGGGGATTCCTCATGTCAGAGGGAACCCCCGTCTGCCATGGGCAGCTCATCGCTAATCTTTTAACGGCTGTCCAGCTCCCTCCTCCCTTGCTGTTATTAAATGCTCTGCCCATACACAAGGCAATTATTTCGTTTCTCAAGGTAATGATAGGGCTGACCGTGCCGCCCGTGCGGTCTCACTGGGTCTGTGGTTCCCCTTTGGTATCAGGCTGCAACCCCTTCTCCTGTAGCTAGTCTAACTGATCTTGTTCACTTGCAGTCACAGGCATCTGCCCATGAACGGGACAGTTGGACTCAAGCGTCATTTTCACAACGCTCTGACGGCCTCTGGATTTCTTCTGATGGCCATGCTGTTGCCCCTGCTTCACTCCTGCCCTGGATTGCCCGCATGTTACATTCATTTACCCATGCGGGCAAAGGGGGGATGAACAGAATGGCACAGCAGATGTGGTTTGCGCCTGGGTTTTTCACCTTGGCAGCTAAAATAGCTTCACAATGTCTGCTTTGTCAACGACATAATCCAGGCAAGATGCCCACAGTGACTGCTGGTACGGGACCCCAGCCATGGGGCCCGTTTGTACACCTACAAATGGACTTTATACAAATGCCTAAATGTATGGGATATAATTATGTTTTAGTTCTAGTATGTTTGTTCTCGCGATGGGTGGAGGCGTATCCCACCCAACGAAATGATGCTGTTGTTGGTGTAAAATTGCTGTTACGTGAATACATACCCAGGTTTGGGATACCAGCGATTTTATCGAGTGATAATGGACCTCATTTTATCGCTAAATTGATGAAGGAACTGCTGAAGACCTTACGATGCAACCGTCATCTTTCCTGCCCATACCACCCCCAGTCTACTGGGGCGGTGGAAAGACAAAACGGTATTCTGAAAAACAAACTAGCTAAATTATGTGAGGAAACCGGTTTGAAATGGCCTGAAGCTGTACCCCTGGTGCTCATGACTATGCGCTCTCACCCTAACTGTACCACCTCCCTCTCTCCTTATGAAGTTATAATGGGACGTCCTGTGCTCCTCCCAGTGGCCCCACCTTTGTCTGCTAGGAAAATGGACATCCACACTATGGATGAGGGGATGATTACCTACTGTATAGCTCTTACTAATTCTCTCAAAAGCTTGCATTTACAGGTGGTAGAAGCACAGAAAAAGCCCACCATTGAAGACTGCCACCAGCCCAGGGACCTAGTCCTGGTAAAGACCTTCAGGAGAAAGAACTGTTTGGAACCTCGATGGGAGGGGCCTTTCCAAGTCCTGCTCACCACCCATACAGCCGTGAAGGTTGAAGGACGATCCTTGTGGATCCACACATCGCACGTCAAGCGGACGCTGACCTCGGACAGAAGTGTTTGTGCAAGAACTTTAACTGAGCCATCAGAATGCTGACTCTGATTTGGATCCTGCCCTGCGTGGTCCTTGCAGGGGTATGGTCTACTAATTCTGCGGTTCAACGCATGCAGGCCGAAGCCTCGCAAACTAATCAGACTGATTGTTGGATTTGTACTCATTTTCCTGTTGACCCCTCCTCTGCAGAGATGCATTTTCTGGCTTTCCCCGCAGCATGGCCCCGAGGCAATACAGGGGCCATCATCCATCAGGCGCCCATTTTGAGGCAGGAACCTACTTTTGTGGTTGTCAAGGGAAAGGCCTGGCTATGTGTCAGAAGAAATTATACCTGGGGTAGTGTTCGGGTGGGCGAGCTGTCACAGGATACCTGTGCCTACCTTGCTGATTATAACTATCAGGAGGCTCGATTCTGATTCTACAACCAGTCGGGTCCTATGACCACCTTTTGGGAATGTAAGGCTAATGAGGTGAAGTGTCTTTCGCAGGTCCCAAAATCTGAAGACATACTCTCATATTTTAATAGGAATGGGTGTGATTGTCAACGGTCATACCATCTCACCCTAAACAATTCCACCTCCACTTGGTCCTCTGATGGCTACTATACTGAAGAGTCCAAGTCTTGCAATTACAAAAGTCAGTCCGGATGCCCCGACTTGTTGGCTCTGAGGGCGTTACGACTTAGTCGGACCTGCCGTGTTCGCTGGTATGCCCAGGAGAAAACTCTTGTCGTAGAGAGGTGGCTTAACTTTTGTCAAAATTCCACCTATTGGTATCCTACTCTTGTCCGCAATGGCTCATTTTGGCTCTGCGGGAACAGGGCATACAAAACCCTCCCTGTCGATTGGGCAGGCACCTGCACCATTGGCTATATTGTCCCTGAGGCCTTTGGGGTCAAGAACCTTACTATTCATTCTCTCCACAACCATCTAGGACCTGTGAAGCGTCATAAACAATCAACCTGGAACACCGGATTTCACCAATTTGTCCGGGCCCTCATCCCAGGTCTAGGGGTCTCAGAACTGGAAAAGGCCATTATCAATATTTCCGCCACCATGGAACTTATTGAGAATAAGACCGTTGACGCCATCCAGAATCTGCAGTTGGAAACTAAGTCCCTTTCCAAGGTTGTCCTCCAGAACCATATGGCCCTGGATTTCCTGCTAGCAGCGCAAGGGGGAGTCTGTGCAGCTATTAATGAAACATGTTGTTTTTACATTAACAAGGACCAGAGGATTGAGACTGATGTGCATTTCATTCAGGACCAAGTGCGCCTCCTCCATGCAGTTGCCCAGGAGGAACCGATTGACTGATGGGGGTGGCTCCCTAATATCGGGGGATGGTTTGGAGGCCCTTTTAAAATCATGCTCAAATGCCTTGTTATAGGTCTTGCTTTACTTATTGTTTTGTATGTTATTATTCAGCTTATCCTCTGTTGCATCCGCTGTATCTGCCGACCGCAGATCTCCCAGAGCCCTAGTGATAAGCAAGTTGCCGATTCTCTCCCCATCCTCCGGAATCAGGATTCCATTGAGGAAGAGGCTTGGAGATTAGGTTATATCGAATTTGGCTAAGAGTGGAGGATTGTCCTTTCAGGACAAAAGGGGGGAGTGTGGTGGCCTAAAGACAACTATAGGGGGAGCCCACTCAGTATTGAAAGGGTTAATAGAGCAATTCAATTAAATGCTTGAGCCTAAGAGAAAAACACTGCAACCTTGAAGAACAATAGCATCTTGTCTGACCATGATAGCAGGACGGGCTTTGAGACAATGTGTCTCTCTCTTGGGCCGAATGTAATCAAAGTTGTGATAGTCAAATTATAAACAACTGCACCTGTGGTGTAGGAATGGAAATTCACTGGAACATGGATTGGTCAGTAAACTTATGCAATTAAGTGGATTGAGATGTACAAAATTTACTGCTTGGTTGTAAAATGCTTTTAAGTAAGTCTCTGTGTATTCTGCTTTGAGACGGTACAATAGCTCTCGCTGTATTGTTCTCCCTTGTGCACAAGTAATAAATGGGGTTTCTACGACGAAATGATGCCTCAGTGTGATTAATCTCCGACAGTTCCAGTGAAGCTCAACGCAAACTGGAGGAACAGAACCTCATCTTCCAACTAGGCACTTTGATTGTATTGATGCACCTTGTGATACATGTGTAAAAGTTGAATCTGATTGTACTTATGTGATGGTGATTTTGAAATGGTTTGGAATGTTCTGCCAGATATTTTATGAATAAAGTATATTTTTCAAAAAAAAACTTTACAGCCTTCCGGACTGAATATTGAGTTCAACAACTTTAGATCATGAACTCTCTCCTCCATCCCCACCCCCTTTCCGATCCCCATTTTTCCAATAATTTATATATGTTTTTCTTTTCCCACCTATTCCTGTTATTTTTAAATGTATTTCCATCCATTGTTTTATCTCTACCTTTTAGCCTATTTCGACCCCTTCCTCCCACCCCACCCCCACTAGGGCTATCTGTACCTTGCTCGTCCTGCTTTCTACCCTTAATGTCACCATTAGCACATTCCTTAGATAATATCACCACCGTCAACACCTCTTTGACCTTTTGTCTGTGACATCTTTTGGTATTCTCCACCTATCACTGGCCCTCTATCCAGCTCTACCTGTCCCACCCACCCCTTAAACCAGCTTATATTTCACCTCTCTTCTATTTTCCTTAGTTCTGTTGAAGAGTCATACGGACTCGAAACGTTAACTATGTTCCTCTCCGCAGATGCTGCCAGACCTGCTGAGTATTTCCAGGTATTTTTGTTTTTGTTTTGGATTTCCAGCATCCGCAGTTTTTTGCTTTTATCCTACAGCCAGTGATATGAGTACGGTTTTCCAGTTACAAAGCATTCACAGCACAGAAACAGGCCATTCAACCCAACTGGTCTATGCCGATGTTTATGTTCCACATGAGCCTCCTCCCACCCACCTTAATCTCATCCTATCAGCATATCCTTTTATTCCTTGTTTCCTCATGAACCTATCTAGCTTCCCCTTGAATACATCCATGCTATTCACCTCAACCACTCCATCTAGCAGCAAGCTCCACATTCCAACCACTCTCTGGGTAGAGTTTTCTCCTGAATTCCTTATTGGATTTATTTGGGACTATCTTGAATTTATAGCCTCTCATGTTGGTCTACCCCAGAAGTGGAGGTGAGAGTTGGATTCTGAAGAAGGAGGATAACAGATTTTGAAATGCTGGTACAGGGTGCTGAGAGACAGCTGAAAGGACAGAAAGACCAATGAATGGGTTAGATCAAGAGGAGGAGTACAGGAAATTCACAGAATTGATACGGTGCAGAAGGAGGCCATTCAGCCCATCGTGTCTGTACCGGCTCTCCGAATGGGCAATTCCCTTATTGCCATTCTGGTGCCTACTCCCCCTAACCCTGCACATTCAGATTAATGGTCTAATTCCCTTTGAATGCTCCAATTGAACCTGCCTCCACCATAGTCTCAGGCAATGCATTCCAAGACCTTAACCACCCGCTGCGTGAAAGAGATTTTTCCTCATATCGCTTTTGCTTCTTTTGCCAATGACTTTAAAGATGTGTGTTCCTCGTTCTCGATCCTTTCACGAGAGGGGACGGTTTCTCGTTGCTAAGTACAGTTAGAGAGAGAAAGATCGCCAAGTACAGGCATTGGAATTGAAGAACCAACAGCCTTATCCTGGCAACAAATGAAGGAGAAATTGAGGGTAAAAGCTGAAGAGGTAAAAGAAAAACCCGATGGGTGGAAAACATATTCGTATTGAGGGAGACGGTTGCTTAGTGGTAATGTCATTGGCCTTATAATCCAGAAACTCAGGCTAATGCTCTGGGGACATGGGTTCAAATCCCACCACAGCAACAAACCCCCCAACCTTCCTTCCTGAAAGATGTTGCCCCATGTCGGGGGACACTCTTCCCCCATCCTGCCCTGTTCCTCATGTGGGAGTAGCAGTGCCCATTCCAATTCCAATCCAGCATCCGGGCACATCCCTTTAATTTTAATTCAAGTAATAAAATCTGTAGTTGAAGCTAGTCTCAGTAATGGTGACCATGAAACTATCATGACTGGTTCACTAAGGGAGGAAATCTGCTGCCTTCACCCGGTCTGGCCTACATGTGACTCCAGACCCACGGCAATGTGGTTGACTCTTGTTCACAAGTTCAAGGGCAATTAGGGATGGGCAACAAATACTGGCCTTGCCCACGACAAATAAAAACAAACATTGAAATGTGGACTGAGAGAGGATTGAAGAAAACCAAAGAAACAGAACAATGCAACAGCCCCACTGAGACTATGGCAACAATGAATGATTAACAAGTGGAAACATTTTCTCTATATCTACCCTATCAAACCTCCTCATATTTTTAGAGACCTCTATCAGGTTACCCCTTGGCCTTCTCTTTTCTAGAAAAAAGAGCCCCAACCTATTTGGTCTTTCCTGATAGTCCAAGCTCTTAAGTTCTGGTATTATCTTTGTAAACCTTTTTTGCACCTTCCCCAGTGCCTCTATATCCTTTCCGCAATATGGAGGGCAGACATGTTCCTGAGAAAGATAGCAACCCTCACTCACCTTGTACCCAGCAGCAGAGTTGCATGTTGCCATGGATCTTTGTAAAGTACTCTTGGGTTTGTGGATGTGTTCTGGGGCTGCTACAATGTGGATTTAGCTCAGGAATGCAAAAGTACCTCTGGATTCTGTCCTTCTCTTGGCGTGTCTACAACAACAACTCTGACTTATATTTATGTAGTGCCTTTAACATAATAAAACAGCCCAAGGAACTTTACAGGAGCATTAGAAAGCAAAATGCGATGGAATACTCCTCACTTGCCTGACTGAGAGCAGTTCTTACAACACTCAAGAAACTCGACACTGTCCAGGACAAATCAGTCTGCTTAATCATTGCCATATCCGGCACTTTAAACATTCTCTCCCTCCACCACTAACCACTGGCGTACTATATACAAGATGCACTGCAGGAACTCATCAAGGTTCCTTTGAAAACATCTAGCAAACCCATGACCTCTACCACCTAGAAAGGGCAGAGGTATGGGGACACCACCAATTGCATATTTGCCCCCAAGTCACTCACCAGACTGACTTGGAACTATATTGCTGTTCCTTCCCTGGATCAAAAGCCTGGAACTCCCTCCCTAACAGCACTGTGGGTGTACTGACTGCAACAGTTCAAGAAGATGGCTCACCACCACCTTCTCAAGGGCAATTAAGGACGGGCAATGAATGTTAACCTTGCCAGTGACACCCACATCCCGGGAATGAATAATAAAAGTGACATCAATACACAGGAGATAAAAGCAAAATACTACGGATGCAAGAAATCTGAAACAAAAACAGAAAATGCTGGAAAAACTCAGCAGGTCTGGCAGCATCTGTGGAGAGAGAAACAGAGTTAATGTTTCAAGTCCGTATGACCCTTCTAATGGGAGTTATGTACAGGCCTCCGAACAGTAGTCAGGATGTGGGGCACAAGATACACCAGGAGATAGAATAGATGTGTAAGAAAGGCAAGGTTACAATGATCATGGGGGATTTCAATATGCAGGTAGACTGGGAAAATCAGGTTGGTAGTGGATCCCAAGAAAAGGAATTTGTGGAATGCCTACGAGATGGCTTTTTGGAGCAGCTTGTGGTGGAGCCCACTAGGGAACAGGCAATTCTAGATTTAGTGATGTGTAATTAGGCAGATTTGATAAGGGAGCTTAAGGTGAAGGAACCCTTAGGAGGAAGTGACCATAACATGATAGAATTTACCCTGCAATTTGAGAGGAAAAAGCTGGAATCAGATGTAACAGTATTACAGTTGAATAAAGGCAACTACAGAGGCATGAGGGAGGAGCTGGCCAGAATTGACTGGGAGATGAGCCTAGCAGGAAAGACAGTGGAACAGCAATGGCAGGAGTTTCTGGGAGTAATTTGGGAGACACAGCAAAATTTCATCCCTAGGAAGAAGAAGCATATTAAAGGGAGGACGAGGCAACCATGGCTGACAAGGGAAGTCAGGGACAGCATAAAAGCTAAAGAGAAAACATACAATGTGGCGAAGAGCAGTGGGAAACCAGGGGATTGGCAAGCCTACAAAGACCAACAGAGGACAACTAAAAAAGAAATAAGGTGGGAGAAGATTAAATATAAAGGTAAACTAGCCAGTAACATAAAAGAAGATTGCAAGAGTATTTTTAGATATATAAAGGGTAAGAGAGAGGCAAAAGTGGACATTGGGCCGCTGGAAAATGATGCTGGAGAAGTAGTAGTGGGGAACAAAGAAATGGCGGAGGAACTGAATAGGTACTTTGCGTCAGTCTTCACAGTGGAAGACACGAGTGACATCCCCAAAGTTCAAGAGAGTCGGGGGGCAGAGGTGAGTATGGTGCCCATTACAAAGGAGAAGGTGCTAGGAAAACTGAAAGGTCTGAAGGTGGACAAATCACCTGGACCAGATGGATTACACCCCAGAGTTCTGAAGGAGAGAGCTGAAGAGATAGTAGAGGCATTAATGGTGATCTTTCAGGAATCACTGGAGTCAGGGAGGGTCCCAGAGGACTGGAAAATTGCTAATGTAACCCCCCTGTTTAAGAAGGGAGTGAGGCAAAAGACGGGAAATTACAGGCCAATTAGTATGACCTCGGTCGTTGGTAAGATTTTAGAGTTCATTATTAAGGATGAGATTTCAGAATACTTGGAAGTGCATGGTAAAATCGGGCAAAGTCAGCATGGTTTCATCAAGGGGAGGTCACGCCTGACAAATCTGTTAGAATTCTTTGAGGAGGTAACGAGTAGGTTAGACAAAGGAGAGCCAATGGATGTTACTTACTTGGATTTCCAGAAGGCCTTTCACAAGGTGCCGCACAGGAGGCTGCTCAGTAAGATAAGAGCCCATGGTGTTAGAGGCAAGGTACTAGCATGGATAGAAGATTGTCTGTCTGGCAGGAGGCAGAGAGTGGGGATAAGGGGGTCCTTCTCAGGATGGCGGCCGGTGACTAGTGGAGTTCCGCAGGGGTCAGTGTTGGGACCACAACTTTTCACTTTATACATTAATGATCTAGATGAAGGAACTGAGGGCATCCTGGCTAAGTTTGCAGATGAGACAAAGATAGGCGGAGGGACAGGTAGTATTGAGGAGGCGGGGAGGCTGCAGAAGGATTTGGACAGGTTAGGAGAATGGGCAAAGAAGTGGCAGATGGATTACAACATGGGGAAGTGCGAGGTCATGCACTTTGGTAGAAAGAATAGAGGCATAGACTATTTTCTAAATGGGGAGAGAATTCAGAAATCTGGAGTGCAAAGGGACTTGGGAGTCCTAGTCCAGGATTCTCTTAAGGTTAACTTGCAGTTTGACGCGGTAGTTAGGAAGGCAAATGCAATGTTGGCATTTATTTCGAGAGGACTAGATTATAAAAGCAGGGATGTGCTGCTGAGGCTTTATAAGGCTCTGGTCAGATCACATTTAGAATATTGTGAGCAATTTTGGGCCCCATATCTCAGGAAGAATGTGTTGGCCCTGGAGAGGGTCCAGAGGAGGTTCACGAGAATGATCCCAGGAATGAAAGGCTTAACATATGAGGAACGTTTGAGGATTCTGGGTTTATACTCGATGGAGTTTAGAAGGATGAGGGGGGATCTGATTGAAACTTACAGAATACTAAAAAGGCCTGGATAGGGTGGACGTGGGGAAGATGTTTCCATTAGTAGGAGAGACTAGGACCCGAGGGCACAGCCTCAGAGTAAAGGGAAGACCTTTTAGAGGTGAGGACAAACTTCTTTAGCCAGAGTGGTGCATCTATGGAATTCATTGCCACAGAAGGCTGTGGAGGCCAGGTCATTGAGTGTATTTAAGACCGAGATAGATAGGTTCTTGATTGGTAAGGGGATCAAAGGTTACGGGGAGAAGGCGGGAGAATGGGTTTGAGAAACTTATCAGCCATGATTGAATGGCGGAGCAGACTCGATAGGCCGATTGGCCTAATTTCTGCTCCTATGTCTTATGGTCTTATGGTCTTCTTCAGAGCTGAAGAGAAGTGGAAATGTGATGAAGTCTATACTGTTTAAGGGGGGTGGGGCAGGGGCAGCTAGATAGAAGGCCAGCGATAGGTGGGGACAAAGGAGGGATTGACAAAGATGTCATGAACTAAAGGACAAAGGGAGTGTTAATGGTAGTGGTTAGTGATAAAAGAGTTGCTGATATTGGCATAAAGGTAAGAAAGCAGAATGTGATAATAGCAGAACAAGGGTAGCATTGTGTGAAAGAACAACATGGAACAAGTGACAGGTGGCCCTGTAAGGGATGGGGTGGGGAGAGGGGGTGGTGGTTGGGAAAGAAAGAATGATAGAAAATGGGATAGAAAATGGGATAGAAAGGGGGATAAAACCATGGATAAATGAATAAAAATAAGTGGATAAAAAATAAAAATGAATGTAGAAAAAAGGCGATTAGAAAAAGGGGGTGAGGATAGAGGAGAGAGTTCATGGTCTGAAGTTGTTGAACTCAATATTCAGTCCGGAAGGCTGTAAAGTGCCTAGTCGGAAGATGAGGTGCTGCTCCTCCAGTTTGCGTTGGGCTTCACTGGAACATTGCAGCAGGCCAAGGACAGACATGTGGGCATGAGAGCAGGGTGGTGTGTTGAAATGGCAAGCGACAGGGAGGTCTGGGTCATGCTTGCGGACAGACCAGAGGTGTTCCACAAATCGGTCACCTAGTCTGCGTTTGGTCTCCCCAATGTAGAGGAGACCACATTGGGAGCAGCTAATGCAGTAGACAAAATTGAGGGAAGTGCAAGTGAAGCTCTGCTTCACCTGAAAGGAGTGTTTGGGCCCTTGGACGGTGAGGAGGGAGGAGGTAAAGGGGCAGGAGGTTGCACCTTCTGCGATTGCATGGGAAGGTGCCGTAGGAAGGGGATGAGGTGTTGGGAGTGGTGGAGGAGTGGACCAGGGTGTCCTGGAGGGAATGGTCCCTATGGAATGCTGATGGGGGTGGGGGGGCGGTGAGGGGAAGATGTGTTTGGTGGTGGCATCATGCTGGAGTTGGCGGAAATGGCGGAGGATGATCCTTTGAATGCGGAGGCTGGTGGGGTGAAAAGTGAGGACAAGGGGGACCCTATCATGGTTCTGGCGGGGAGGGGAAGGTGTGGGGGCAGAGGCATGGGAGATAGGTCAGACACGACTGAGGGCTCTGTCAACCACAGTGGAGGGGAAACCTCAGTTAGCGACAAAGGAGGACATGCCAGAAGCACCGTTTTTGAAAGTGGCATCATCAGAACAGATGTGACGGAGGCGAAGGAACTGAGAGAATGGGATGGAGTCCTTACAGGAAGCGGGGTGTGAGGAGCTGTAGTCAAGGTAGCAGTGGGAGTCGGTAGGCTTGTAATGGATATTGGTGGACAGTCTATCACCAGAAATTGAGACAGAGAGGTCAAGGAAGGGAAGGGAAGTGTTGGAGATGGACCATGTGAAGGCGATAGAGGGGTGCAAATTGGAAGCAAAATTAATAAATTTTTCCAGGTCCAAACAAGAGCATGAAGCAGCACCGAAACAGTCATCAATGTACTGAGAAAAGAGTTGTGGGAGGGGGCCTGAGTAGGACTGGAACAAGGAATGTTCCACATACCCCATAAAGAGACAGGCATAACTGGGACCCATGCAGGTACCCATAACCACAAGGAGATATTAGGTCAGATGACCAAAGGCTTGGTCAAAGAGGTAGATTTTATGGAGCCCCTAAAGGGAGGAAAGAAAGAGAGGCGGAGAGATTTCGGGGGGGAATTCCAGAGCTTGGTGCCCAGGCAGCTGAAGGCACGGCCTCCAGTACTGGAGAAGTTAAAATTGGGGATGCTGAAGAGGCCAGGGTTAGAGCAGCACAGGTGTCTCAGAGGGTTGGTAAGGCTGGAGGATAACTCAGAGATAGGAAAAGATGAGGCCAGGGAGAAATTTACAGTAAAGTACCAGGGGTTACAGATCCAGCATTGGTGGTGGCAACAGCTTGAGATTGTGGCACCTATGAAAGCGTGTTGCAATCATTAAATTTATCGCAGTTTATAAAATGGCTAGTGTAGCAGCACAACCAAAACGCTGACTATGCAAAGAAGGGGCCTCACAAAATGCTATTCTGAGTTTCAGCAAAATGAACACTGTTTAGTTAGATGTTCCTTGACTGAAACAGAATCAGGCAACATGAACCACCAGCACAACAAATATTTTGGCTAATGTGTGGCTCAGCTATTGACCTGTATGGTCACTGAGTGATGGGGAATAGCAAGGTGCCGGATTGAATCCCTGGTCTGTGATGAATTGGTTCATTGTACCGATATAGTGTGAGCATTTCTAGATGTTCCCTTACTTCAGTAAGTGGCGATGTTTCATGTTTGAGTGTGTAATTTAGAGATGTTCCCAAAACAGTACCTAACTGTATCAAAAGGTTTGAGAGGAACTAGTCCCACCAGGAGAACTGCATGTGTTTTCTGCATGTGTGACAGGCGTGCCTGTTGATACACCAGCCATGGTGTCTGTACACCATCTAGTGTGTGCATGTGTGTGTGCATGCATGCATGTGTGTGTGTTGTAGTATAAGAACATAAGGAGAGGAGCAGGAGTAAGCCAAACATCCCCTCGAGTCTGCCCCACCATTGTTGAACTTATATATTAACTCCAATTCCATGTCCTATTCCCACGTGTGTATGTTTTTGTGTGCATGTTTGTCTGGTAACAAACACACAAGCCATGGAGACACATCTTGTCAGTGCCTTTGCAGTCCTCAGTCTGAGAAGGAATTGTTACCCTGCTTTAGACTAGACAGAAAAGAGGGATTGTTTATTTCCATCCCCTTTGGGGGGAGGGTCAAGACACCGATTTAAAATGATTGGCAAAAGAACCAGAGGCGACATGAGGCAAAGCTTTTTCACGCAGCGGGTGGTTGGGATCTGGAACGCGCCCGCCTGAAAGCGTGATGGAGGCAAATTCAATTGTGGCTTTCAAAAGGGGATTGGATAATTATCTGAAGAGAAAGGATTTGAGGGGTTACAGGGGAATGGCGCGGGAGCGGGAGCAGCTGAATTGCATTCACAGAGAGTTGGCACGGATACGACTTGTCAAATAGCCTCCTCTGTGCTGTACCCATTTGATGATTCCATGATGTGCCCCTTTCCGATCGGCAGACGGTTAAGAGACGTTCCGGGCCTGAACTGCTCGGATCTCAGTGCTGGCACTGTGTATATGGACAGGAATTGACACAGTTGTGAAGGCCTTCACAGTCGGTTGATATTCCCTTTTCTAGGCTGTCCCATGAAGTACTAGCAGCCCACCTGGAAATGTGGGGGTAATTTTACATCTGCCTTCCACCCCACCTCATCTACAGAAAGTCAAATTGTTTTCTAAAGTCGGGGTGGGGGGTGGTATTAATAAAAATTTAGCCCCCCTTGTACCTCAGGACTACCCAAAAGTCAGCACTTTCAGAAGAAGGGAAGGAGAAAATTAAAAAACACACAAATAAAAAAGTGAAATCTCAAACTGTTTTTGCAAAACTTTTGATTTTTACAGTCAAAATTCAGCTGCTGTTTAAACATGGTTTGAAATCTTATAACTGTGACTGGAAACAGTTGCAGTACTGTTATATGCTTGCAGGTGGCGCAACTGAGCTCATTGGGGGGGGTTCCATCAGTATTGAGCTCCCTGAGCATCTGGTTCCACATCTGGCACTGGGCTTCTTGCAGATTCCCACAACTATTTTGATCGCGTTTTATCCTGCTCTTTCTTTGCGCAAAGGCTTCATCCTTTTCTCTTAGCTTCCGTAGGTCAGCTGGTAGCCCATTCGGCCCCTGAGGCAGAAGGTTGTGGGTTCTAGTCCCACTCCAGAATCTTGAGCACAAAAAAAAATCAAGGCCGCCACTGCAGTGCAGC
This sequence comes from Cetorhinus maximus, assembly GCF_964194155.1. Taxonomy (NCBI): domain Eukaryota; kingdom Metazoa; phylum Chordata; class Chondrichthyes; order Lamniformes; family Cetorhinidae; genus Cetorhinus; species Cetorhinus maximus. Next base: position 14,700,211 of record NC_135906.1, on the reverse strand, counting down.
GTTGAGGGAGTGCTGCACAGTTGGAGGAGCAGCCTCTCGGATGAGACATTAAACCAAATCCGCACTTGCCTTCTCAGGATCCCATGGCACTATTTCAAAGAATGGCAGAGGAATTCTCTAAGTCCCTCTGGGACATTATTTATCCCTCAAACAGCATCAAAAAACAGATTTCCTGATGCTGTTTGTGGGAGCTTGCTGTGCAGAACTCAGTTGCCGTGTTTGCTACATTATAACAGTGACGACACACCAAAAGTACCTCACTGGCTGCATAGTGTTTTGGGACATTCTGAGGTCAGGAGCAGTGCTATAGAAATGCAGGTCTTTATTTTTTTGCATTAGTCACAATATGTTGAGGGAAATGGGAGCATAATGGTAATGTTACTGGACTAATAATCTAGCAGCCTGTGGAATAATGCTCCGGGGACATGAATTCAACCTTGGCAGTTGGGGGAATTTAAATTCAAATAATAAATAAATTTGGAATTAAGCGCAGGTCTCATTAATAATGAGCACAAAACTACTGGATTCTTGTGAAACCCCATCATGTTCATTCATGCAAGGGAGGGAAACCTGCCATCCTTACCCGGTCTGGCCTACATGTGACTCCAGGCCCACAACAACAGGATCTTAGCTGCCCTCTGAAACAGCAGAATATCAAACCCTAAAGGGGAGAAAACACTATGGGTACACCTGGATTGAAATGGTTTAAGAAGACTGCTCACCACCACCTTCTCAAAGGCAATGAGCGTTGGGCAATAAATGCTGGCCTTGCCAGTGGCACTCACATCCCCAAGAATTAATTTTAAAAAGCCATTCACTGTACGTAAAAAGACCTGAGAGATGTCGTATAGAGTTTTTAAAAATGTGGTCTTTCATGGGACGTGGGCAATGTCAGCATTTGTTGCCCATCCCTAATTGCCCTTGAACTGATTGGCCTGCTGGGCCATTTAGGAGTCAGCCACATCGCTGTGGGTCTGGAGTCACATGTAGGCCCAGACCGGGTAAGGACGGCAAATCTCCTTCCCTAAAGGACATTAGTGAACCAGATGGGGTTTTATTTAAATGATAATTGATGATAGTTACATTGCTGAGACCAGCTTTAAACTCCAGGTTTTATTAATTGAATTTAAATTCCACGCACCAGCTGCCATGGTGGGATTTGAACTCATGTCCCCAGGGCATTAGCCTGGACCGCTGGGTTACTAGGCCAGTGATATTACCACTTGGTAACTTCTGTTTTTTTGATGACTTTGAAGGTTTCTGTACCAGAGCTTCTGAAACCTGCTTTGCTTCTCTCCTGCCAAATTTTTCTTTTAATTGTGGTGAAACAGACTTTTCACTGTGGTCGCTCCATTCCCTATGACTCCATTCTAATGCTTTTCTACATCTTCGCACATTAACAAGCTCCCTCTGATCCTCACTTTCCATTCATGGGATTTGGCAAAGCCACTCCCATTATTTGTTTCGCCTTCAATATGGCCCCATCCTCCATTCACGCCTCTCCTTCCCTTCTCTTGCCTCGCTCACCCCCCATCGTCTCCTCAGTCTCGGGGCAGTTTCGCCACACACCTGAAGCCAATGCCGCCATTCAATCGAATTCTCACATTGGCATCGCAGGACTGGAAGGGAGGCAGGGCAGGGAACCGACCTGGGTGTGAAGAGCGAAGGCACAGGTGAAGAGGTAATCTCAGTTGGGACAACATTTGGGATGCTCCCTGGAGAACATTGAAAGCGAGTGGGAGGGAGTTGGTCCATTGGAATCGATGTTGGTATCAGAATGCTTCTTCAGGCGGAAAAAAAGAGAAAGGTTCGCATTTATATAATGCCTTCCATGACCACCAGACATCGCAAAGTCCTTTACAGCCAATGACGTCCTTTCGAAGCGTAGTCACTTTTCTAATCTAGGGAAAGCAGGAGTCAATTTGCGCACAGCATACTCCCACAAATAACAACGTGACAAACGACCAGATAACCTGTTTTTGTGATGTTGATTGAGGGATTAAAATCGCCCAGGGCACCGAGTCAAACTCCCCTGCTCCTCTTTGAAATAGTGCCGATCCCTAATTGCCTTTGAGCTGAGTGGCTACGAGGCCATTGCAGGAGGCAGCTAAGAGTCTTTTACTGCCGCCCAAAAGGGCAGAGGGGATTTCAGTTTAACATCTCATCTGAAAAACGGCACCTCTGACAATGCAGCACTCCCCCCCCCCCCCGCCCCCCCCACCCGCAACCGGCACCGCACTGGGGCGACAGCCTTGATTTTTGTGCTCAAGTCCTGGAGTAGAGCTTGAACCGGGAGTCAGATATGCTAATAGAATTCAAGAAAACTCAGATGTCTGTCTGTGTGGACTTTTCACGTTCTCCCCATGCCTGCGTGGGAGCTTCCTTCCCACTGTCCAAAGACGTGCTGGTTAGGTAGATTGGCAATGGTAAATTGTCCCCCAGCATGTGTGTGTCTGTGTGAGTGTGTGTGAGTGTGAGCCCTGCGATGGATGGCATCCCATCCTTGGTGCACCCCGCCTCGCGCCCATTGCCTACCAGGATAGGCCCCGACGCCCCTGCGACCCTGAATTGGATGAAGCGATTCTGGAAAAGTGAGTGAGTTAACCTTTCCCTTTATTACCTGCATTTGTTATAATCTCTAGGAACAATGGTTAGATTTGTATCAAGCTCCGCTTGTCCTCTTTATTTTACGTGAGTCACAACGCCATCAGAAAGAAAGAAACTCGATCTAATTTTAAATGCAACGTCGCTGGGTCAGAATGCTGAAATTCCTACCGCGGGAGCACCATCGAACACAAAGAATTCAGCTGTTCAAGGAGGAGACCACCACCTCTTCCTCAGGGTAAACAGGGATGGGCAACAAATGCAGCATTTGCAGCAATGCCCATATTAGAAATAAAAACCAGTCTAGTGTTTGTATAATAATATTGCAATAATATATGATAATAATATACAAGATATGACAGGGGAGATGGTGCCGTAGATGTAATGTCACTGAACTAGTATTCCAGAGACCCAGACTAATGCTTTATTGATACAGGTTCAAATCCCACCACAGCATCTGGTGGAATTTAAATTCAATTAATAAAAATCCTGAATATAAAGCTCGTCTCAGTAATTGTGGCCACACTGATTGTCATAAAAACCCGTCTGGTTCACTAATGTCCTTTAGGGAAGGAAATCTGCCGTCCTTACCTGGTCTGGCCTACATGTGACTCCAGACCCACAGAAATGTGGTGGACTCTTAGCTGCCCTCTGAAATGGCCCAGCGAGCCACTCAGTTCAAGGGCAATTAGGGATGGGCAACAAATGCTGGCCTTGCCAGTGATGCCCACATTGCATGAAAGAATACATTTTTTTTAAATGACTAATAAGTCCATGGCACTTGAGGCTAAATGAGAGGAGCAATTCTCTTTTTTTAAATGTTTGAGTGTTTAAGACTATTGCCTCACAAGATTCGGGACGAGGCAGATTTTTAAAAAAGCTTACGGTCTGCTAAAAATGTGTGCCTTGATTTTGCTCTTACCCAATTCCTCTACACACACACACACACACACACACGCACTTATGCACGTACACTTATGCACGCATGCACACACTCACAAGTTACAGGAGAAGATGTTGAGTATCTACAATGGGGACCATGGACTAACTTCCCATTTGCTGCCAATGTACAGAATTCCATTGGATCAACTCTTTCCCATTCACTCCCAGTATATAGAATTCCAATGAATGAACTCCTTCCCATTCGCCGTCAGCACAAAATTCCAATGGACAAATCCCTTTCCTATTCATTCCAATATTAAAGGGTTCAATGGACCAAAACCCTTCCCAATCAGCCTCATTGTCTATGATTCCTAATCTTGGTATAATAGTGCTGTTAGTGCTGAGCATATTAGGTGCAGTCACTCAGTGTTAAATTTGATCCCAAATAACTCGCATATTTTAGAAAGCTAATCCTATTTTGTTCTAAATATATTTCTGTCTTGATTGCTGTGAAAAATGAATCAATGTGATAAACAGATGGGTTGATATTTCAGTGGGACCAGGGTGTCAGTTTACATGTAGGTACAGCAAGCAATTCAGGAAGCAAATGGTATGTTAGTCTTTATTACAAAGGGATTGGTGTACAAGGGTGGGGAAGTCTTACTGCAATTGCTTGGAGCATAACTAGAGTCCAGAAACACAACAGGACCTGCCATATAAATACCATGGCTACAAAAGCATGTCGGAGGCTGGGAATTCTGCGGAGAGTAACTCACCTATTTACTCCCCAAAGCCTGTCCACCACCTACAAGACACAAGTCAGGAGTGTGATGGAATACTCTCCACTTGTGTGTGTGAGTGCAGCTCCAACAAACACTCAAGAAGCTCGACACCATCCAGCCTGCTTGATTGGCACCCCATCCACCACCAAAAACACTCACTCCCTCCAGCACCGATGCACAGTGTGTACCATTTACAAGGCGCACTGCAGCAACTCACCAAGGCTTCTTTGACAGCACCTTCCAAACCCGCAACTGCTACCAACTAGAAGGACAAGGGCAGTAGATGCATGGGAACCACCACCTTCAATTTCCCCTCCAAGCTACACACAATCCTGACGTGGAAATATATCACCACTCCTTCAATGTCGCTGGGTCAAAATCCTGGAACTCCCTTCCTAACAGCACTGCAGTGCTCCTACAGCACATGGACTGCAGCGGTTCAAGAAGGCAGCTCATCAGCCCCTTCTCAAGGGCAACTAGGAATGGGCAATAAATGCTGGCCTAGCCAGCGATGCCGGAATCCAATGATGAATAATGTTTTAAAAATGTAATGTTTTGGTCTCCCGACCTAGGAACAGATATATTTGCATTGGAGAACTTTCAATAAAGGTTCACTAGGCTGATGCCTAGGTTGAGGGGTTAGTCCTATGAGGAGAGATTGAGTAGTGATGGTGGTGCGTTACAGATCACTCAGGGAGTCCGAGTTGCTGTGGCAACATGCACTTTTAACGTGCATGTTATAGTCTAGTTATATGAATAGTGATGGTAGGGGCACCAACATTCTTTCCATCACACGGCTGACCAGGAATCTCTCCCACTCTTACCGGCTGCCATTGGTGTGTGTTGGAAGGGTTTGCAGGTTGGATACTCCACCTGTTTGGCCGCACCTTCCTTGGCCATCAAGTCCTGGGGTGGGACTAAAACCCGGAGCTTCTGGCTCAGAGGCAGGGACACTACCCGCTGCATCACAAGAGCTTAGAGATTGAGTAGACTAGGCCGTTATTCCTAGAATTTAGAAGAATGAGGGGTGGTCTCATTGAAATGTATAAAATTCTTAAGAGGCTCGATAGGGTAGATGCTGAGAGGATGTTTCCTCTGGCTACGAAGTCTAGATCCAGCGGACACAGTCTCAGAATAAGGGGGTGGCCCTTTTGAACTTAGATGAGGAAAATTTCTTCACTCAAGCGGTTATGAATCTATGGAATTCTCTACCCCAGAGGGCTGTGGATGTTCAGTCATTGAGTATTTTTAAGACAGAGACCAGGAGACTTTTAGATACTAAGGGAATTAAGGGATCGAGGAATAATGTGGGACATACGAACTAGGAGCAGGAGTAGGCCACTCAGCTCTTCAAGCCTGCTCCGTCATTCAATAAAATCATGGCTGATCTGATTGTAACCTCCCACCTACCCTGATAACCTTTCACCCCCTTGTTAATCAAGAATCTATCTAGCTTTGCCTTAAAAATATTCAAAGACTCTGCTTCCACCGCCTTTTGAGGAAGAGAGTTCCAAAGACTCACGACCCTCTGAGAGAAAGATTTCTCCTCATCTCTGTCTTAAATGAGCGACCCCTTATTTTTAAACAGTGACCCCTAGTTCTCGATTCTCCCACAAGAGGAAACATCCTCTCCACATCCACCCTGTCAAGACCCCTCAGGATCTTAAAGGTTTCGATCAAGTCACCTCTTACTCTTCAAAACACTAGCGGATACAAGCCTAACCTATCCAACCTTTCCTCCTAAGACAACCTGCCTATTCCTGGTATTAGTCTAGTAAACCTTCTCTGAACTGCTTCTAACACATTTACATCTTTCCTTAAATAAGGAGACCAATCTGTACACCTTGAAATGTTCTACATTAAAGGAACTATATAAATGCGAGTTGTTTCTGTTGTCTTAACCGCTATGCCCCTGAGCTGTGTTACTGCAGAACGGTGCCAATGAAGGTCAGGTGTCTCCAAGATGGTGCTGGATGAGGCAGAAATTGAAGACAGAGTCAGCAATGGGTCATTAACATGTCAGCTCAGAGTAGTAATGCTGGACGGTCCTGAAGTTAAATTGCAGAGATGAAGAGGGCATGAGATGGGATCCCCATGGGAGGGTTGCTTGATGACCAACATTGGCTCCATTTTTAAATTCTCATCCTCATGTTCTAATTTCTCCTTGTTCATAACGCCTCCCCCTCCCTCAAACCGCTTCCAGCCGGACAGCCACCTTCCAACTTTGCGCTCTTCCAACTCTTGCCCATTCCCTATTTCCTTCACTGACCATTGACATCCTTGCATTCTGTTGGGAGAGTGTTAGTTACAGGTCAGTATGTCTTAAAGAAGTCTCTGGAGTACTCTGTAGGTTAAGTGTAAGTCTTTCTTAACTAGTAGAACACTGTTTACATCTAGAACCATAGAACCATAGAAAAGTTACAGCACAGAAGGAGGCCATTTGGCCCATCTTGTCCATGCCAGCCCAAGGACACCCAAATGCCCTTTCTAATCCCACCTTCCTGCACCCGGCCAATAGCCCTGCAGCTTACAGCACTTAAGGTGCAGATGCAGGTACTTTTTAAAAGAGTTTGGAGTCTCTGCCTCTACCACCAACTTGGGCAGCGAATTCCAGACACTCACTACCCTCTGCGTAAAAAAGTTCTTCCTCATGTCCCCCCTACACCTTCTGCCACTTATCTTGAATCTATGTCCCCTGGTTCTAGAATTCTCCACCAAGGGAAACAATTTTATCCTGTCCACTCTGTCTATTCCCCTCATAATTTTGTACACCTCAATCAAGTCACCTCTCAGCCTTCTTTGTTCTAAGGAAAATAACCCCAACCTATCCAATCTCTCCTCGTAGCTACACCTGTCTAACCCTGGCAACATTCTTGTAAACCTCCTCTGCACTCTCTCCAGAGCTATTACATCCTTCCTGTAATGTGGTGACCAGAACTGCACACAATACTCCAGTTGTAGCCTCACCAGTGTTTTAGACAATTCCAACATTATATCCTCACTTTTATATTCTATACCTCTGCCAGTGAAGGAGAGCATTCCATATGCCTTCTTTACAACCTTGTCTACTTGAACTGCTGCCTTCAGGGACCTGTGTACTTGTACGCCAAGATCTCTCACTTCATCTACCCCTCTTAGTATATTCCCATTTATTGTGTAATCCCTGTAACTGTCTGACCTCCCTAAATGTATGACCTCACACTTCTCTATGTTAAAATCCATCTGCCACTTTACTGCCCACTCCACCAGCCCATCTATATCGTTTTGGAGATTATGGCTATCCTCTACACTATCCAATACTCGGCCAATCTTTGTGTCATCTGCAAATTTCCCAATTGTGCCCCCCACGTTCACGTCCAAATCGTTAATATATAACACAAACAACAAGGGTCCCAACACCGAGCCCTGTGGAACACCACTTGAGACAACTTTCCATTCGCAAGGGCATCCATCGACCATTACCCTTTGTTTCCTGTTATAAAGCCAACCTTTTATCCAGTTTGCCGCATTACCCTGAATCCCATGGGCTTTTACTTTCCTGACCAATCTGCCATGTGGGACCTTGTCAAATGCCTTGCTAAAATCCATGTACACAACATCCACTGCACAACCTTCATCAACCCTTCTTGTCACTTCCTCAAAGAATTCAATCAAATTTGTGAGGCAAGACCTTCCTTTAATAAATTCATGCTGACCATCCCTGACTAGTCCATGCCTTTCCACATAACAGTTAATCCTATCTCTCAGGATTGATTCTACTAATTTGCTCACCTCCGATGTAAGACTAACTGGACTATAATTGTTTGGCATTTCCTTTGATCCCTTTTTAAACAATAGAACTATGTTTGCATTTCTCCAGTCCTCCGGTACCTCCCCTGTATCTAGTGAAGATTGGAAAATCATCCTCAGAGCATCTGCTATCTCCTCCCTGACTTCCTTCAGCAGCCTCAGAAACAATCCATCTGGCCCTTGTGACTTATCCACTTTCAAGGATTTCAGCCCTTCGAGTACTTCCTCTCTCTTTATGACTATCCCGTCCAATATCTCGCAGTGTTCCTCCTGGACTACTATATCTACATCCTCCCTTTCCTTTGTAAACATGGAGACAAAATATTCATTCAAAACCCTTCCCACAGCCTCTGCATCTACACACAAGTTTCCATCTTCATCTCTGATAGGTCCCACTATTTCCTTAACTAACCTTTTAGCATTAATGTATTGGTAAAACATCTTTGGATTATCTTTAACTTTACTTGCTAATCTTTTTTCATGCCCTCTCTTTGATTTCCTTATTTCCTTTTTTACTTCGTCCCTGCACTTCTTATATTCGTCTAGGCTATCTGCAGTGCTTAGTTCTTTGTGCCTATCGTACGCTTTCTTTTTCTGTTTAATCTTCCTCTGTATTCCTCTAGACAACCAGAAGGGTCTAGATTTGGCAGTACCACTCTTATTTTCGTAGGGGACATGTCTACTTTGTACAATTAGGATCTCGCTTTTTAGTGCTTCCCACTGGTTTTCCACTGTTTTATCCTCCAGCAGTGCTGTCCAGTCCACCTCAGTCACGTCCCTTCTCATTTCTGCAAAATTTGCCTTCCCCCAGTTCAAGACTTTTACTCCTGCCTTATCTCTGTCCTTTTCCATGGTAATGCTAAATCTAACTGAATTGTGATCACTGTCCCCAATATGGTCGCCAATTGTCACTGCAGCCACTTGCCCTTCTTTGTTCCCCAAGACTAGGTCTAGAATTGCATCTCCTCTCGTTGGGTTTGTCACTAATTGGTTGAAAAAATTTTCCTGGACACACTGCATGAATTTTTCTCCCTCTGTGCCCCTTATATTGTTTGAATCCCAGTTGATATTAGGATAGTTGAAGTCTTCTACTATTATTGCCCTCTTGTTCTTACAAGCAGAAATTTGCCTACATATTTGTTCTTCTATCCCCCTTTCACTATTTGGGGGTCTGTAGTATACTCCCAGTAGTGTGACTGCCCCTTTTTTATTTCTAAGCTCAATCCATAAAGCCTCGTTTGTTGACCCATTTAGTGTATCATCCCTTCTCACAACTGGAATCGATTCTTTAACCATTAGTGCTACCCCCCTCCTTTTTTATCTCCTACTCTATCGTGTCTGAAGACTCTGTAATCAGGAATATTAAGCTGCCAGTTTTGTCCCTCCTTTAGCCAGGTCTCCGTTATAGCAATAACATCCTGCTGCCATGTGTTTACCTGTGTCCTTAACTCATCTACCTTGTTTGTAGTACTCCCTGCATTGAAGTATAAACAGTTTAACCCCGTCAATTTCCCTTGCTGGACACTTTTTAAACTTTGCTTCTCCTGTAACTCCATGTCTATCACAACGTCCCTAGCTAATGTTCTATCTCCATTTTTCTGATCTGAATCTGACCTATCTGATCCTACTCCTGGGATCCCATCCCCCTGCCACACTAGTTTAAATACTCCCCAACAGAACTAGCAAAAGCCCCCACATGGACGCTGGTCCCAGCTCTGGTTTGTACAGGTCCCACCTTCCCCAGAACCGGTCCCAGTGCCTCAAGAATCTGAATCCCTCCCGGCTACACCATCTCTCCAGCCACATGTTCATTTGGTCTTTCCTCTTATTCCTGCTCTCGCTGGCACGTGGAACTGGGAATAATCCTGAGATTACTATATTTGAGATCCTGCATTTTAATTTATCTCCTAACTTCCTGTACTGAGCTTGCAGGTCCTCATCCCTTAGTTTACCTATGTCATTGGTACCAATGTATACCACGACCACTGGCTGTTTACCTTCCCTCCCCAGAATGTCCTGCAGCTGCTCCGTGACACCCCGGACCCTGGCACCAGGGAGGCAACATACCATCCTTGATTCACGTTTGCGGCCACAGAAGCATCTGTCTGTGCCCCTAACTATTGAATCCCCGATCACTATAGCCCTGTCACTTGTTTTCCTCCCGCCCCTCTGAGCAGCAGAGCTACCCACGGTGCCGTGAACTTGGCTGTTGCTGCTTTCCCCGAGAGGCCATCCCCCCCAACAGTATCCAAAGCTGTATATCTGTTAGAGAGGGAGATGACCACCGGGGACTCCTGCACTACCTTCCTGAGTCTTTTACTTTTCCTGATGGTCACCCATTCCCTTTCTGCCTGTGTAATCTTCACCTGCAGTGTGACCACCTCGTTAAACGGGCTATCCACGATTTGCTCAGCATCATGAATGCTCCACAATGAGTCCACCCGCAGCTCCAGCTCCAAAATCTGGTTAGCTGGAAGCTGCATTTGGACACACCTTCCGCACACATGGTCAACAGGGACGCTGGAAGCGTCCCTCATTTCCCACATCCTGCAGGAGGAGCATATCACAGGTCTGAGATCTCCTGCCCTGACATCCCTCTCGATTAAGCTAGTTACTCCCTTAAAAAAATATGCTAGCTCGGGGCCTTATTTCTGTTAGCTAGGAACCTTGTTTCTTGACTAATTATACTTGCACAGTACTACCCTGTGTATGGTAAAGGGTACAAGCTGGGAGCTGTCTCCATACTTAGGTCTTTACACATCTCTGCTCAACACCACACTGACCGTTGGGTCTGCGTCATGTGTCTCTTCAATCACTGTGTGGGCGGTACTGTACTCAGTCCCACATTAACTCCATGTGTGCCAGACCCTTATATTACACATTCAGCTGTCAGGACCCGAGGTTCTAGAATTCCCTCCCTAAACCTCTTCACCTCACCAGCTCTGTCTTCAAGATGCTCCTGAAAACCCACCTCTTTTGATCAAGTCTTGGTCACCTGTACGAATGTCTATTTCTTTGGCTCAGTGTCAAATTTTGCCTGATTGTGTTCCAGTGGAGCACTGTGGGACTTTTTACTCCCGTTGAAAGTTCGTTGTAAATGTAAGTGCGCCTCATGGAAAACAATAAAATGCACACACATGGTACATGGGGAAAGCTGTTATACTACAATATATGGAAAAGAAAGAGAGGCATAAAATCAGAACACAATAAAAGAGTCCAACAGTAACATTGGTCATTATCACTCAGAAAAAGCAAAACACTGTGGATGCTGGAAATCTGAAATAAGAACAGAAAACACTGGAAAATCTCAGCAGGTCCGACATCATCTGTGGAGAGAGAAACAGAATTAACGCTCTGAGTCCGTGTGACTCTTCTTCAGAGCTCTGAAGAACTCGAAACATTAACCCCGTTTCTCTCTCCACAGTTGCTGTCAGACCTGCTGAGTATTTCCGGCATTTTCTGCTTTTATTATTGGTCATTATCACATTGCTTTGTGTGGGAGCTTGCTGTGTGCAAATTGGCCACTACGTTTCATAAGAACATAGGAAGAAGTAGGAGGAGTGGGCCATTTGGCCTTCCAAACCTGCTCTGCCATTCAATATGATCATGACTGATCTTCTACCTCAATTTCCCCCTCCCACCCTGTCCCCATATCCCTTGGTTTCCAACAACCTAATTGATCTCTGTCTTGAATATACTCAATGACTAAGCGCCCACAGCTCTCTGGGGTAGAGAATTCCGAAGATTCACCACCCTCACCTCAGCCCGAAATGGTTGAGCCCTTATTCTGAGACTGTGACCCTGGATCTGGATTCCCAGCCAAGGGGAAACATTCTCCCAGCATCTACCCTGTTTCCTTACAGTTTTGGTCATCTTACTTAGAGAGGGACATTCTTGCATTGGAAGCAGTTCAGAGAAGGTTCACTCGGCTGATTCCTGGGATGAAGGGGTTTTTCTCACGAGGAAAGGTTGAGCAGGTTAGGCCTATGCTCATTGGAGTTTAGAAGAACGAGAGGCGATCTTATCGAAACATATAAGATTCTGAGGGGACTTGACAGGGTAGATGCCATGAGGATGTTTCCTCTTGTGGGGGGAATCTAGAACTAGGAGGCATGGTTTCAAGAGGTTCACCACCCATGATCGTATTGAATGGCGGGGCAGGCTCAAGGGGCTGAATCGCCTACTCCTGCTCCTAATTCTCATGTTCTTATGTTAAGAGGTTTCCCATTTAGAAAGGAGATGAGGAGGAATTTCTTCTCTCAGAGGGTTGTTAGTGTTTGGACTTCTCTTTAACAGAGGAGGCTGAGTCATTGAATATATCAAGGCTGAGTTAGGCAGGTTTCTGATTGACGAAGGTGTAAAGGGGGACAGACACGAAAGTGGAGTTAAGGCCACAATCAGATCAGCCATGATCTTATTGAATGGTGGAACAGGCTCAATGGGCCGAATGGCCTACTCCTATTTCCTATGTTCTTATGTAAAGTGATTGACTATATTCTGAGGTTGTGGTTGGCATTCTGCCACCTGCAAGAGGTGACCATCCATCCCTTGCAGGTTTGGGATGTTCTGAGGTTTTGAAAGGCGATATATAAATGGAAGTGTTTCTTTTATCTGGGCTACTAAGTGAAGGTATATGCATTTAAATGGGGGGGGGGAAGAGGGTGTGTGTGAGGAGGGTAAGGTGCTTCCCCCCTTGGCCAAATAGCCCAACATGAAGAATGAGGGCTGTCCTTGAAGAAGCAGCCCAGGGACTTTGGGGGGGGGGGGGGGGGCAAGACTTTGGCCTTAACCACTATGCTCCCTAATGGGGGTGACAAAAGGGCAACCTCCAACCCCCACCATGCCCTGGACTCTTCGACCAGGGGAAACCTCTTTGCCCCTCCCTAGGCCTCTTCTTCCTCCCCACCCCCCGCTCACCATCAGGGACTGTGCCACCAGGGTTGCCTCTCTGCCCCACTCCCCAACCTGGGGCTGGTCGACTATGGGAGGCCTCTTCGCCTCGCACCCCCCCCCCCAACCTAGGGTTGTTCAACCAGGGGAGGACTGTTCAACCAGGGGAGAGCTGTTGAGCAGTTTGACCAGGGAAGAGCTGCTTCACCAAGGGAGACCTCTTGGCGCCCCCACCTGGGGCTGTTCGACCAAGGGAAGCCTCTTCATCCCCTCCCCCCACCCCGGGGACTACTTGAGCAGGGGAGGCCTCTGCCACCCGCACCTCCCCCCACGGGGCGACTGTGGGCTATTCGACCAGGGGAAGCCTCTTCGCCCTTCCCCCCCCAACTGCGGGGCTATTCACCCAGGGAAGGCCTCTTCGCACCCGGTCCCCGCGCCCCGCCTCCATGTGCGGCCCCCGCTGTTTGTGTTTACAGCCTCCCCGCAAACACCAAAGCCGCCCGCCCAGGCTCCGCAAACCCAGCGGAAACACCGCGCCGGGGAGAGCCCTGAGTGGCAGCGGGCGTGCGGCCAATGGCGGCCCGGCGCACGGCCCCTCCGGCCAATGGGCGAGGCGCGGGGGCGGGCCGCGGCCCTGATGGGCGGTGCGCCCGGCCAATGGGGGCCACCGATGGGCGGGATGTCCGTCCAGCGCGTTGGGGCTGAGCCTGGCATTCCCAGGCAGTAATGGATGCCACTTGGCTGGGATTGCAATGGAGCAGGACTGAGATTGCAGCAGGGTCTGCCCTTCCAGGCAGCATTGAGCAGCAAGCACTGAGCACAGGCACCCAGCAAGGAGAGAGTGCAGCCTGAGGGATATCAGGTGCAAAACAAAAACCCAACCTTCCTCCAAAGCCCTGTATGTAGCTCATCCCCTTTGCAAAAAAAAAATAACAAAAGTGGGATGTGAATGCAAAAGTGCATAGTTGCATTGAAGTGTTTTTTTTTTCCATTGCACAGTGACACAGTACTTGCAATTCTTGGCTGTGTGTTAACTTTCAGGTGCATTGAAATTAATACTGGAGCAATGAGGAATTGACAGGGCTGCTTATTGTAGTTGCTGCACAGAGTGCAAGCTTGGCACACAAGGCTGCTGCAAAGTGGTCCTACAAGGAGAAGGCTCCCCACCCAACCCGTGAGTGGTGTTATTGTGCTTTCCAAGGGCACGGTGCCTATTGTGATCTGTGGTGATGCAGGGGGTGGGGGCGATTCGCAGTCGAGCCTCTGACTCGAAGCAGAGCGAGTGAATGGGCTGTGATGTATAGATAGGTTTACTTATCGTTGCATTGTCTGTCTCGCTTCCCCTCTTTGCAACAAAAAAACCCCTGAAGTTGCAAGCGTCTTAATATTTGCATGTGATCAGTCACACGGTGGTTAAAATAATTCTCCCACTGATTAATACCACGAAGGAATGTTTTTTGTTTTTTATAAAAAGAAAGTCCAGGTGAAGTCACCTGGACAATAAGAGAATTGTTAACCTCCTGCTATATTGTCATTCAGAAGCTGTTGTTTAGAAATCGACCATTTCTAATCTATGAATGAGACAGTGAGGTATTGTTTCTGTATGATACATAGAAGAACATTATTGTTTATATATATTATGCATTGAACAGTGTGATTTTCACTCCAAGCCTATATTGAGTCATTGGCTCATGTTTAGGGTAGCAGTACGACTGGTCTCGACAGCCCTGGGGTTGGGGAGGGGTGGGGAGGGGCAGTGCTCCCCACTCGTTAGTCCCTGTGCTGGAAAGTGTGAGCATATTGGTGCTGGATAAGGTTAGAATTGAGTTTGCTAATGTACAGGACTACACCTGTCAACCATGCACCATTACTCCAGCTATAGGAGGAGGGAAGGTTTAAATAAGATACACAGAAGAATGATGTTTTCTTGTCTATTGTCTGGAACTGTGATATTTAGGCATATTGCGTATGACAGCGATATTTCTGTATGTTATAGTGGCAGATCTCCCACGGCACTGTTCGTGACCAGTTGGATGATGCACCGCTCCATAAAGACTGGGCTATCCTACAAGGTACAGTAATACAAAATGTATGTATTTCAGTGTAATGCCAGGCACGTAGGCCGTATGTCCCAGCGACTGGTTGACCGAATCAAACAGCATGTTCCTTTGGTTGTTCGTAATAGGCAGAGTACAGACCCTACACAACATGTCCGCACTTGCAAAACCCAAAACAAAACGCTTACTGTCCGACGTGACTCCTCGATTTAGCAACGTTTGTTGACCAATCTTGAGTGTGCTTATAGCCACACTAACAACTAATTTAAGAAAATCAGTTGAGCTCGTAACATGGCTCATTTACGCTTGCTAGAAGCGACATACATTCATACGCAGGAACCCATTCTCTACAAACAAAAAGAATATGATCAAGCTTGCACCTTTTTTGAATTAACCCTGGAGCTTGGGGAGTCTGTAGTTCCCTGTTGCTTTCTCCATTTCACTGCCTCTGCCAATCAGAGTCAACTTGCTAGCGCCCTTTTCTCCTGTAGTATAAATTGCACTGATTGTTTGAAATTTGGCATTCTTGCGTTTGTCATGATGAGTGCAAGACAAAAAGCTTCATGTCTCTCTTTTCAGCAATAATACAAAATGCATTGCACATCTGCTGAGGTAGATTTCTGACCACCAAACCTTAACTGTTGTCAAGTTTGTGAACAGCCGCAATACTGCCAGAGTTTGGTTTGTTTTGATCAGGGAACATTGTTAATTAGAAAATAATTAATGTTTTTGGATGCCAGATCAATGATGGCTTTCTGCCCTTTTTGACACATCTGTGTTAAATTATGATCTCTCGTGTATAATAAATTCAAACCAGAATCCATTTTTACATGTTAGTATATTTTACTTGGCACTGCTCATGCTGAGTGCTGTTCTGTAAGTGTAGGATTGTTATATCATGTGAAGGACAATGTATTTTGGTAGCGAGGTGAAAATATCCTCCTTTAAAACCGCAGGAGCCTAGTTGCTGTTCGGTACACACCAGTTGAGGCCACTCAGAGATTAATTGCCATTTGGTGGGGGGGGGGGGAGGTCAGCAGATTGGTTGGTCACTGTTAATTTCAGGCTACAGGGGAGAACACAGATATTCCTGCCTTTCATCCTCTTTTCAGTCTGATGCAGAGGTCAGTGATCGGTTGCAGTCATTCTCACCTATGTAATAATGGGTATTTTCTGTTCTAATGTCAGAATTGTACATTGCCTTTAACATAAAATGTCCCAAGGTGCTTCACAGGAGCATTGTAAAACAAAATTTGACACCTAGCTAAGTAAAGAGATATTAGGGCAGATGACCAAAACCTTGGTCAAAACGGTATGTGTTAGGGAGTGTCTTAAAGGAGGAAAGTGAGATTTAAGGGAAGGGGATTTCCAGAACTTGGGCCATAGCAGCTGAAGTCACGGCCCCATAATGGTGGAACGCTTAAACTTGGGGATGCTCAAGAGACCAAATTAAAGGAGCACAGATATCTCAGAGGGTTGGGGAGGGGGTGCTGGAGGAGATTGCAGAGATGGGGAGGAGTAACGCCAAGGAGGAATTTGAAAGCGCGGTTGAGAGCTTTAAATCAAACTGTTGCTGGAGTGGGGGCCAGCGATCACAGGATGATGGGTACACGAGACTTGAAGAGAGTTAGGATGCAGGCAGCAGAGATCTGGATGAACTCAAGTTTACAGAGGGCAGAATGTGGAAGGCTGACCAGGAGTGACTTGCACTAGTCTAGAGGTAACCAAGGCATGGATGAGGGTTTCAGTAGGAGACTGGGCGGTTAGGGAATTGGAAATAGATGGTCTGAAAGGAAGAGTGCATTATACATAAACTTTTTCTGAAGAAGTGTGAGTGAGCCATTGTTGACTGACAGTAGGATGAGATTAGACTGTGATATGGTGGACTGGACATATTGTCACAAACCAGATCCCAGGATAATTAAGAAGCAGACAATAAATATAATATAAAGCTTCAGAGTACTGTATGCACTATTGGACCCCATGTATTAAGAACATAAGGAATGGGAGCAGGAGTAGACCACACGGCCCATCGAGCCTGCTCCACCATTCAATACGATCATGACTGATCTTGGGCTTCAACTCCGTTTTTCTGCCTGCTCCCCAAATCCCTTAATTCCCTGAGAGACCAAAAAAACTCTGTCTATGCCAGCCTTAAATGTATTCAACGATGGAACATCCACAGATTCACAACCTTTTTTTTTTGAGGTGAATAAGTTTCTCATCTCAGTCCTAAATTTCTCCATGGCGTTGCTCTTCCCTATCCCTGCAATCTCCTCCACACCCCCACCCCCCAAACCCTCTGAGATATCTGTGCTTCTCTAATTTTACCTCTTGAGCATTCCCAATTTTAATCATTCCACCATTAGGTGCCTCCAGCTGCTGTGGCCCAAGCTGTGGGAAACCCATTTCCCTAAGCGATCGGCACCTTATCCTGAACCTGTGCCCTCAAATAATAGGAAGGATGTTGAGGCTTCAAAGATGAGATTCACTGCCTAGTCATGTCACTTTCATGTCATGTCATGTGAGCTCTGTCTGAAGGCGGGTCCTTGGCTCACTGTCTGCTGATGCTTCATCCTGAACTGTTTTCTTGGCAGTTTTTGTCAATGGTGGTTTGCAACTGCCCTCCAGGGACAGGGCGAGGACCCAAATCTATGTCAGCTGGAACGGGAATCGAACCTGTGCCTTTGGCGTTATTCTGAACCACGTGCTAGCCGTCTAGCCAACTGAGCTAACCGCACTCCCTCCTCCTCCCCCTCCTACTCCCACCATCCCCCCCTGCTCTCCCCCTTGCCTGGAATCAAATATGAAGAAATACTTCTTAAAAATTGGAACCTTGTTTGTTGCAACACAGTGTAAGGGGTGATACAGTTGAGGTGGTTAAATTACGGAAGGATAGGTCAGGCACGTAGAAGCATACTATTTCTAGTAGCTGAATGGTCAAGAACAATTTAAATGCAAGAGACTTAGAACAAAGGGCAGGAGAAACTTGTTTGCACAGGGAGTTGTGAGGCTGTGGAATTCACTTCCGGAGTTCGTGGTTGAGGCAGAAATGATGGTAATGTTGAAGATTAGATTGAAGAGGGCGATACAGGTTGTAGCAGTATGGGAACATGGTGGGCAAATGTGATTAGAAGCATTTACTGGCAAGAAGGGCAAACACCAACAAGGATAGGTTTGGGCTAAATGGCCTTTTTCCATACTGTGTCACCATTCTGTGTTTCTGGAACAATGGTATTGCTGTATCCTGGATAAGTAGCATACCGATTCCTGTAATTCTGTATGGATCTTACCACAGATGGCGTTATTCAGCAGTGATAATGACTGTGATGGAAGGTCCCACCTGTCGATAGCCTGTTGGCCATGATAAACACCATCGATAAAACCTCGCCTTACATAAGCAACAGAGCAACAGGTCAGATTTCCTTTCACCGTTTGCTGTGAGTATGACCATTTATAGAGATTCATTTATTTTATACTGATAGTTGTTTGGTAGTAGAGAACTTGAGTATTGCTGAAAAAAGATATTTTGTCAAAGCTTTTTGTCTTGCACTCATCAGGGCAATTGCAAGAATACCAATGTCAGGGGAAACAACAACTTTATACTGTATGAGAAGAGAGTGCTGATTGGTTGGCAAGTAGAATCTGATTGGTAGAACCATTGCCATGGAGAATGTACCAGTTAATGGTGACTGACAGTTAACTACCAAGCATTGTTTGAAATGTTAAAAACTAGGCAGCTTGACTCTGGTCAAGGCATTTCCCTGAGGAATGAACCAGCGAATGGCTATCACTTATTTTGTTTAGCTGAAACAGGTGCAATGTGTGTACATGTTCTTTCTGTCTAAAAGAACAGGGCCCTGTACATTAATATATGTAGCTTCCAGTGCACGCAAAGCGTCTACTTGCCAACCAATCAGCATTCTCTTCTCATACAATATAAAGTTGTTTCTTCCCCTGACATTGGTATTCTTGTGATTGTCCTGATGAGTGCAAGACGAAAAACTTCGACAAAATGTCTTTTTTCAGCAACACTCTTTTATATTGCCGAAGCTTTTCGTCTTTGCACTCCTCAGGACAAATGCAAGAATGCCAAATTTCAAACTATCTCAACAATTTATACTAGAGGTGAAAGAGTCCTTTTAATGTTTGCCCTGATGAGTGCAAGATGAAAACCTACGGCCACATGCCTGTCTCTTCAGCAAAATTCAAGTTCCGTGCTGCTTAGCGACTGTGCCTTTCTTTTGTTGAAAGTGAGCTGTAAGAGAGCAATTATAATGGAAACGCTCTAATTTTGGGCATCAGCTGTAAGCAACATTTCAGCTGTTATCTGTATCAGAGGCTGAGATTATTCGACTCTGATTATTGCCATTCAGCCATTAACTTTTCCTGAACAAAGTTACTCCAAAGTAACTTCAATCTGAAACAGGTACACCACAAACATTCAGATTCACCGTGTATGGATGCATCACAGCCTTGAAAGTTCCAGTGAAGCTCATAAACATTAACCTGCTCATAGTAGATGCTCATACACTGGTCTTACTTGAGTATCAGAACCCACTTTATTTGACTGTATTGGCTAGCTGGAGGGAACCAAGCGATGAGGTTAGGCCAACTTTGGCACACGGTGATACTCACACGGATATTTCTCCCGACCGCATTGGGAACATTGGCTGAAACACTTTGTTCCTGTTTCCCAAAGAAAATGCAGTTCAGTTCGGATAAAATTAAGTCTTAGCACCAAGGGATTAAAAATGAAGCCAAACATTGCCGTGTTTGCCAGACCATAAGGCACAGCAGGATTTTAAAAGGAAATATTTGGGCGTAACCTCAAGACCACAAGATGCACGACAGTTTTAGGCGACTTTCCTTTCCCGAAGAAGGTGCGCCTTATGGTCCAGCAAATATGGCACGTGGTGGTGCTGAGAGGATGGGGTTGGGGTGCCTGCTCCATGCTATTATTAAGATGGCCACAAGGAGGGGTGCAGTTGACTCGTCCTTTTGTTGACTTTGCCCTCCATCCTCGCTCTTTAACCATGTGGGTGTTTGCCCCCCCTCCCTCCATTTCAATGATGGCAACAGAGACTCCCCAATTGAAAGGAAACTTTTGCTGGAAAGTGCAAGTATGCTGGTGGTGCGTAACAATAAGATCAGGTTCACACCTGAAATTACAGAGCATTTACAGCACAGAAACAGGCCATTCAGCCCAACAGGCCTATGCCAGTGTTTATGCTCCACATGAGCCTCTTCCCATCTTGCTTCAGCCAACTCTATCAACATAACCTTTTATTCCTCTCTCCCTCATATATTTACCCAGCTTCCCCTTAAATGAATCGATGCTATGCATCTCAACCAATCCATGTGGTAGCAATTTCCATGTGCTACCCAACCTCTGAGGAAAGGAGATTTCTCCTGACCTCCTTCTTGGATTTATTGGTGATTATCTTATACTAGTGACCTGTACTTTTGGAAATATTACCTCAAAGCCTCCTCTACTTTCTTCATCTTAAAGTCTGTGATTAGATCAGCTTTCAGTCTTCTCTTTCCTAGAGAAAAGAGCCGCTAATTATTCGGCCTTTCCTGATACTTGTAAAACAAAAACAGAAATACCTGGAAAAACTCAGCAGGTCTGGCAGCATCGGCGGAGAAGAACAAAGTTGACGTTTCGAGTCCTTATGACCCTTCAACAGAACTGATACTTGTACCCTCTCGGTTCTGGTATCGTCCTTGTAAATACTTGCTTCTGCTGAAAGCTGCAGAACCAAAGGGTTCTTTTGTGGAAATTTTTCTTCACAACTCGTCCGCATGGATGTGGGATCCCCGTCATTTTCTCATCGATATAACAGTACCGATAGGGGGCAGAGATCAAGCTCCCTCCTGCAATTTGTGGTCTCCAAAGCTTGTTTGAAATTTTGGAGAATTGTATTGCGGTGTCCCGTGTGGAACTGGCCCAGGCAGACTTGGAATATCCCAGGCTCTGTGCTAAGTATCATTGTATCATTGTTAATCAGGCTTGGCCATGAGCAAACCTGCCAGTGGAGATGGAGGGAACACTGGGAGGACCCATTGGCCATGATTTATATATAAGATGACCTAAGTCAGGAGTGAGTTATGGTCAGTGTAATGTCTGGCATGTAAATCATATCCTACAGGTTTTCATATGGTACTCTATTTACAGTAAGTGTTAAAGGTTAATTAGACAAAGGTGTAAAAATGTCGGGTTTAATGATGCATGATGTTCCTTTGTGGGTTGGTTCTGGTGGAGCTGAAGGCAGGGAGGTGCTAATTAATTTGCAAAAATACTGTAAGGATTTTGAATTTTTTTCTTTGCCAGCTCCTTCTCTTCACTCCAGGTTCTTCATGTGCAAATCCTTCAGTATCTCCACGGCTATTCTTCCCTTGAGCTTGCAAGCAAAGAAATACTTGCATTTGTATAGCACCATTCACGACCTCACAGCCAATGAAGTGTTTTTGAAGCATAGTCACTGTTGCAATGTAGGAAGGCCGCAGCTGACTTCCATACACTAAGCTCCCACACACAAACAGCAATGTGATCATGACCAGATCGCTTATTTTTAGGTGTTGGTTAGATATTGACTAAACCGGAGGGAAAAGCTCCCCTGCTGTTCAGAATGGGATTTTTGAAACCCGCCTGAGAGGGCAAACAGAGCCTTAATTTAACATCCCACGTGAAAGACCAGTGCCACAATGTGGCCAGCATTACACTGGGAGCATTGGGTTACATATTCCAGTCCCTGAAGTGGGACATGAACCCACCACTTTCTGGCTTCGAGGCAAGAGTGCTACCCTCTTGAACCACGCTGTGACATTGGAGCATTATGGATCTAGACCGTGAGTAAGAAGGTCCAATCAAAAGCGGGAGGGATTTGCGGCAATCGTTGTCACGGGTGTGATTTTACGTCATTTTAAGAAAAATGCCTTTAGCAGTAGGGGCAGCAGCAACTTTTCAAGGTTTAACAGTGTGAGTGCAGTTTAGAAGTTATGGGAAGGGCGTTTGTAAGTACACTACTGATTTAACTTAAAAAGGATGATTGTAAGTTATCGATGGTAAACAGCGTTTGTAAGTACCCATTTTACTTAGTGGGAGCATGGGACTGGTGTTTGTAAGTTTGTCGATGTTACAATAAACTGTAACATCACAGTTGTGAGCTTTAACCATTTTCTCTACCTGTACAGGTTCAGGCTGAGCCTCAGGATGGGATTTTCCGGCCCTGCTGAAAGTTAATGGAGTTTTGGCCGGGCTGCTGCATCCCCCACGGCGTAACCGGGAAATCCCGGGCTCAGCGTCGGCAGTATAAGAGGTGAGGTGTAGGTTCACCTACCTTCAGGAGCATTAGTCCAGGTGATGTGCTCCAGTCTCTGAAATCAGACGTGAACCCACCACCTTTTGGCTTAGAGTGATACCCATTGAACTGTGACATCAGAGTGACATTACAGAACTTGGCAGTGAGTGTCCTAAGGACACGGGAAGGTGGAAAGGGCAGAGCCCAACAGTCCGACCCTCAGTTTTCTCACATGCACGCACGCGCGCACCTATGCACCACACGCACCTATGCACCACACGCACCTATGCACCACACGCACCTATGCACCACACGCACCTATGCTCCACACGCACCTATGCTCCACACGCACCTATGCTCCACACGCACCTATGCTCCACACGCACCTATGCTCCACATGCACCTATGCTCCACACGCACCTATGCTCCACACGCACCTATACACCACAAACACACACACATACACGTTTTTTGGGATTGGTTGAATGGATAAGAGCTGCTCTTGCTGCTTACTTTTCCTCTCCCTCTCATTTTCCTGATTGCTGAGGGCAATAGGAAAACTGCTCTCACTGGTATCTGGGTGAGTTTGAATGTGTGACCTTTATTCTTGGCATGACTAACCCCCATTACCCAATGCAACATCTGGAAAGTTAGTTTAGAATGTTTGTGCTTTGAGAGCTTCCTTTCCAATGAAATTTCAAGTGAAATAGTTTCAGAAACCTGATCTCCTTGAGAAACAAAAGCAATTTCATTGCAATTATGTTATAAAGGTTGGAAGCGATGAGTTTGCCTGACAGCTCATTACCTTGATAATTAGCGTTTGGATGTCAGTATGCCAGCTTGGTTTATTAGGAGCACTTTCACCTCTGTCCGGGAAAGCTTTGGGTTCAGGCTTCGGCTATGCTGATATGTTAGTACAGTACCGTGGGAGTGCAGCATTGTAAGTGGCGTTGTCAGATGAGGTGTTAAACTGAGGTCCCACGTGCCCGTTTAAGTGGCAGAGAGAACCAAGGGAGTTTTCTCAATGTCCTGGCCAACATTCATCCCTCAAACAAAAGCAGATTAACTGGTTATTATCACATTGCTGTTTGCAGCACCTTGCTCTGCACAAATTGGCTGCCACATTCGCCTACAATGGCTGCACAAGTAATCCCTTAGCCATGAAGAACCTTGGCAGGTGAAAGGTGCTATGCAAATGCGAGTTTGTTCTTTTTTTTGGGGCATGCTTGACGCCCATATTCTTGATGGGTTTTATTGTGGCCTCTCCAGATCAGGGCTACCACTTCTCGATTTACCTGTGCGATGCTAAATTCAAGCTTTTGTTTCTTCATTTAATATTAGGTCGCCCTCCCCTGCAGCAGCACGAGTGAGTAAGGAAGGAGCTGCAAAGCAGTCAGGACCGACTGACCACTGCAGGGCTGGAGCGGTCCCAACGGGAAAGCCCATTGGAATTATTTACAGACCTGATTCCAGTGTGCTGCCTTCCCACTGGGCATTCAGTGAGCCGCTCTGTGTTTTAGACCAGGGTCTGAGTTTTAAATCAATTATTGATGCATTTAGAGGAATTGATGTAAACATGAAAGACTTTTCATTTCCGTGGCAACAGAACATGCTGGAACTACTCAGCTGGTCAGGCAGCATCCGTGGAGAGAAACAGAGTTAACGTTTCAGGTCGACAACTGATGAAAGGTCACAGGCCTGAAGCGTTAACTCTGCCTCTCCCCACAGATGCTGCCTGACCTGCTGAGTATCTCCAACATTTCCTGTTTCGATTTCAAATTTCCAGCCTCCGCAGTGTTTTGCTTTTGTTTCATTTCTGTAGCACCTTCTACGACCTCAGGATGTCCCAAAGCAGGTTAAGGTGGACAGAGTACTTGACAAGTATAGTGGCTGTTGCAATGTAGGAAACGCGACAGCCAATTTGCATGCAGGAAGCTCCCCCAAACAGCAATGTGACGATGACCCGATCATCTGTTTCTTTGATGTCAATTGAGGGGTAAAGATCGGCCCCAGGAAACCAGGGAGACCTCCCCTGCTCTTTTTCAAAATAGTGCCGTAGAATGTTTTACGTCCGCCTGAGAGCGCGTATAGGGCCTCGGCCTAAGGTCCCATCGGAAAGACAGCACCTCTGTCAGTGCAGCACTCCTTGAGCGGTGCATTACGATGTCAGCCGAAATGATGTGCTCAAGTCTCTTGAGTGAAGTCTCTAGCTCCGAGACGGGGGGTGCTAGCCGCTGAGACACAGCTTGTGCCTAATGTTTAAAATGGAGGTTGCTTTTTTTGGCCACATTTGCAGACAAATTGTCTGTATTTTTTTTACCCAGGTGAAATTTCTCTCATTGTCCGCTGAAAAGAATTGCAAAGCTTGCGGTCATATTTTTTGACGGAAAGCTCCTCTCAATAGCGTAAATGATTAACTGTAAAACCGGCCCTAGTCATTGTATATATGGCTAATGGCAGGCTGGGCATTGAGGTAGTTCACAAAGAGGTACAACCTGATCCCTAGCCAGTCACCTCTACTGGAAAACAAGCAGATATTAGGCTCAGCTGTGATGCACCCTTGGTCAAACAGCTTACCTGCATTCAACGCCAGGTGTGGTGAATTAGTTGAGGTAAAGTAGGGTTACAGATGCCCAGAGGGTCACCGTGAATCTCTGCCTCCAGGAGAGAGCAGATTAAACGGGACACGAATCTTTCTGTGCGTTCTGATTTTTGTCCCGATGTTTTTGCTCGATGTTCGTGGAGTTTGATGGATGATTTTAGGAGGTGAAGGGTTAAGCATTGACGCACGGCGTCGCAGTATGGGTTTGTTTGCGCCCTGTGGTGAGTTCTTCATCTACGTTAATCCAGAACAAAGGAACTACAAAGTACTAGTGCTGGAGTAGTGACCTCCATGTGGGCTCACCAAGCCCTTCCTCAGCAGCCTCTTAATTAACCTCTAGGAATTCACCCAGTACCTACTTAACAACAGTTGAACAAAATATTGCAGATGCTGGAAATCCGAACTATCGAGAGAAAATTAAGGGAAACACTCAGCAGGTCAGGCAGCATTTTTAAAAATTCATTCATGGGATGTAGGCATCTCTGGCTAGGCCAGCATTTATTGCCCATCCCTAATTGCCCTTGAGAAGGTGGTGGTGAGCTGCTGCCTTGAACCGCTGCAGTCCGTGTGGTGTAGGTACACCCACAGGGCTGTTAGGAAGGGAGTTCCAGGATTTTGACCCAGTGACAGTGAAGGAATGGCGATATATTTCCAAGTCAGGATGGTGTGTAGCTTGGAGGGGATCTTCCAGGTGCTGGCATTCCCATATGTCTGCTGCCCTTGTCCTTCTAGATGGTAGCGATCGTGGTTTTGGAAGGTGTTGTCTAAGGAGGCTTGGTGAATTCCTGCAGTGCATCTTGTAGATGGTACACACTGCTGCTACTGTTTTAAAAAGCCACATAAATACTGAAGCCTTAAAGAAACACACATCTGCACCTTGGCAAAAAAAATATACCATGCTAAATACAAAGTATTTTCTTCCTATTCTTATGAAACATTGTATCCTCTGACTTTTGGAGCAGAGGGAGAATTGCTTACAATATACCTGATGATCTGTCACATTTTGCTGTTACACAAAATTCTGTGCTAATCTTCCATAAGTTTGCGAAGGAATAGGCAGTCATTTGACACGCAGTCAGAATGATACTAGATATGAGGGACTTCTATGGAGACTGGGATTGTTCCCTTAGAGCTTTATCTTTATTCATTCACAGGATGTGGGTGTCACTGGCAAGGCCAGCATTTGTTGCCCATGCCTAATGGCTTGTTATGCCAGTTCAGAGGGCAGTTAACCCATTGCTGTGGTTCTGGAGTCACATGTGTTCACAGACTAGGTAAAGATTAAAGGTGGCAGATTTCCTTCCAAGATGGGTTTTTACGACAATCGATGATAGCTTCATAGTCACCATTACCGAGACTAGCTTTTTAATTCCAGATTTTATTAACAGCTGCCATGATGGGATTTGAACCTGGAGCATTAGCCTGGATCTCTGGTTTACTAGTCCAGTGACATTACCATTACACCAGCATCTCCCCTGGAAGTTTAAGGGGAGATTTAACAGAGGCGTTGAAAATGCTGAGAGGTTTTAATCGGATAAATGAGAAACTCTTTCCACTGAGTGTCGGCAACCAGGTTTAAGATAATTGGCACAAGAACCAGAGGGGAGCTGAGGATTTCTTGTTTTTCTTTAAACTCAGTGAATTGGTAAGATCGGGAACTAACTGCCTGAAAATATCAGGAATCAGTTTCAATAATAACTAAGGGGAACTGGAGATATACAATACTCGAGAAGGGGAAAAAAATCAGCAAAGCAAAGAGCAGCTAGAGGAAGAGAAATGGGACCAATTGGATAACCCTTTCAAAGGGCTGACACAAGCACAATGGGCCGAATGGATACCTTCTGTCTGAATGTTAGAATCATGTTACAGTGGCGTGCACGCCTTAAGTATGCAATTCAGAGCAACTGCCCTCGATTGGGGGAAAGATTAGGGATTCGCAAGTGTATAAAAAACAGTTCACACTGGGTGTTGTGGGGGGGGCCCAAGTGGAACCTGTGTCATTATTCTGTAGTCTTTGAAATAAACCTGGGTTAAGGAAAAGACTGGCTTCAGGTTCATCCTTTCCTCAATGTGTGAACAGTGAGATTAGCATTCTGTGCTGAATGACCCTGTAATGCCTGTAACCTGCATGACATCATTAAGGGGCAGCTAACTGTGCTTTTTGGAGAGAGAAGGAATTGTGGGATATGCTGGGGGCAAAAGAAGTGGGCTGGTGGGATTGAGCGAGGGGATTGTTGGGCCTAGAGGAAGTTCTTATGGTCTAAACATTTTCTCTTCCAGCCACAAAGGAACTTTGATCATCGATCGTAAAGTGTAAACCGCTTTGCAAGAGGGCCCTGCTGTTTCATCGGTTCAATGGAGAAAAGTAGTAATCAGGAACTCATAGAATGGGACGAAGAAATGCAGACCAACGTCAACAAGGGATTTTGCAGCCCGGATGATGTTCTGAATCTGTCTGGTGACCAAATAGACAACGTTGGGCTTTCACAACATGGCTCAGGAGGTGAGGCCAGCACCAGTTTTGGTGTCCACTATGTGAGCGGCATGGAGGAGACAAGTGGTGGGACACAACAGGAGCAGCCCCTCAGTGCTGAGATGGGTGCCGACCAGCTGATGAGGATTCCTCTGAGCTTGAGGGCAAAGCTGCACTATGAAAGCCAGTTTGCAGACCCTTCTGACGGTAAACCAGCCAGTCCATCAGGACGACAAGGAAAGGTTGGACACGCAGAAGCGATTAGCTCTGAAGAGGGACCAGTCATCACCAAGCTTGGGCCTGATCCCCCACACTCCACCCTGACTGAGAATTTGAGGACTTCTGCGGAGAATACGGGCGGCCAATTGAGTGCGAGTTCTTTTTCCTCTTGCCTGCCAGAGAATATTTTAGACGGGATGAACCTGAATGTGTCAGAAGTAGGAGGCAGGGAATTGTTGGCACCTTACACCCAAAAGGATCAGGGCATTCACACATTAAGTACTGCTCAGAGCACTGCCGTGGATCGGATATTGTACGGCTTTGATTTAACATGTGAACGAGATGGAGACCAATACACTTCGTTAGACCAGATGACCTACGAGTATGATGTGGCTTGTGGAGAGGACGAAGTGCAGTACACTTCTTTGGATCCAGTGTCCTATAGCTTTGATGTATCCTGTGAAGCTGATGATGATTTAAACACTTCAGTAGATCCAATGTCGTATGAGTTTGAAGTTTCTTGCACAAGAGACGATGATGAAATGGTATGTTTTAGTCAAAGTACCCTCGACGATGGCAAAATTGTAGACATTCCGACACCAAGTACCGGCAGTGGGAAGGCTATCAATGAAGCTCACAGTGCTCTCCAGTCATGGCCTGGTGCAGAGCTGGTTATAGGACCACTTGAGCATCAAAGCAATTTAGAAAGCTCTTCCAGTGTTTCACCCTTAAGGAATGAAGGCAGCTGCAAGAGAATGGCCGTGACTGAGATTTGTGTCGATGGGCCTCGGGACCAAATGCTGCCGATGAAAGAGGATCACCGACCGGAGCAAGCTGTAACAAGTTTGGGGAAGGATTGTATTCCTGGTAAGTCAAAAGGATGCATTGCAGAATTTAACTTCTTTGCTTGATGCTTGATTCACACCTGCAAGAGCAGGCATGTCAAGGCATATCCTCCAGCCAACAGTGGACACGCTCGATGCCATTACCAGCAATCAGAAATATCTTCCTCCTTTCTGTTAGTTTCTTTTTATTTGCTGATTATTCTCCCCCCTGTGCCCAGTAAGGTATTAACTTGCATTAGTGAATACTGATTACCGCCCTGCCCTCCATACGCCATTGTACTTGTCTAGTCATTGAGTATTAGCAAGTCTATTTGAATTCAGGGAACATCACAGCCTTGATCCTCTGATGTCTAAACCAGACGCGGCTGGATAGCAATTAAGAGCAAGAGCTGTGGCTGTTCACTCTTTCCCTTTGTAATTTGGACCCTGAAGATGGCCGGAGCCCTCTATTATTGCCCAAGCTGAGATTAGCTGGTCTGTGGCTCAAACATTTAAACTCATTGAGCTATTGGAGAAAACAATTAGAAGGATTGGTTGTTCCATCTTGTGGGAGCTGATGGTCCCCATTAGTGGCAAAAGAGAGCTGGATTGCCTCTTGACTGGGGAAGAGATTGTACCGTGTTGAAGGTAAGTGGATCACCAGGTAAGACTTTCCGTTTGATCTCCTGGACTGGTTCCGACCATCAGGTCAAATTTCCCAGAGTGTTTCCCCTCCCCCTCCCATATAGGCCATGATATTTCTTTTTGCACCTCTCAAGAGATCTCTAGCTGCAAGGGGTTGTAGGAAATATTAGCCATGTGTTATGGTCCCCATGGAGACCGATAACCATTAAAGGAAAGGAATCCCACAAAGCCAATGGAAATAAAACCGCTGGACAAGATATCACTTCTGAAAACTTTTACTGTAACAAACCAACATTATTTAAACATTAATTAACAGGTGAAAGATATGCCAAATAAAAAGTTAAAATTTCACTTTAAATAGTCAATATAACTTGGATAAGTCTCACATCGTTACAAGAACTCGGGTTAAGTCCCACACAAAAGTGGTACCACATGCAATCTCAGTCTTTCCATTTCAGCCTTTGTTTTGGAAGATCTCTCGCTTCCCATCCAGTAGTTTTGGTCCTCAAGCTGCCATGCTCAGCAGCTGTATCCCACCCGAAGTCCCGTGATACAGTTACCATTGACAAGGCACACGTCCAAGAGCCCCCCTTCACTTGGGTCAGAACAATCCTGATGGCACAGAATCCCAGAGACTCCCTTCTCTGACCCCTTTAAGTGATCTGGTGGGCTCTATCAACACTGAGTATTGTCCAATCCACAATCCCTCACCCTTCCTGTCTTCAATGTTCTGTCCGTTCCAACAGTAACACAGCCTGCTTCAGCACCAGGATCTGTTCGAAAACCACCAAACAGAAAACTGTTGCATTTGGAAAGATCTTTGCTTGTTTCCTCTTTACATGAATAGTGCATTCTGAACTGCCAAACAGAAAACACAGGCTAACTCAACCCCACTGCAGTTAGCTTCCTATTTACCCACTGCTTCTCAGTTGTTCATCCCCAATGGCAACCCCAGGTCACATGGGCATTTCTTGGAACCTAATAATGTCATAATCAGGAAACCGAGTAACCCTCCTTCAGAATACACCCCAGCCCACTTTAGTCTTAAAGGGGCATTGCACAAAAAGTAAATACATGCTTCCCAAAACACATGGTCATTACACACGTTGCTGCAGACTTCGTGAGGGTGGCCCATGCTTGATGGACCAGCTGGTCTTTCCCTGCCCACCATTATTGTGTTTTTTTTTTAAAGCATACTGGCAAGTATGGTTTCCGGGGTAACTGTGACATCTTACACCCAAGTTGCGGCAGGCTAACGGGAGAACCCCATGGAATGTCACTCAGAGTGTCGGCCCAGTTATTGCTGCCTTTCTCTCAAGTGGTTTGCTATCATGTTTTTTTTCAAGTATCATTACATGCACTGAGTGAAATGTTACAAAATAGGCTTTTGCCGATACTTCTGCCACGCTGTGGATTCACGTGTACTGCAGTTGCTACATTGTTGATGCAGATTGGGCACTTCACAATAGTGGCTCAATCGGTGTAACAACCGTCTGTTCTGGGTTGCAGATGGGAGTTATATTTTATCTGTCGCTCTTTAAACCGTTCCTTCTCTCTGCTGGTGACCAGGACACCACATGAAATGAGTGGGGACTGTTTTGACCCAGTACTTGCAATGCAAAGCTTTACCTAATTTGTCACTAAGCTAGAGGTGCTCAAAACTATGAGGGCTTTTGATGGCATGAATAAGGAGAAACAGTTTCCACTGGTGGGTGGGGCAGTACCTAGAGAACAGACGTTTAAGATAATTGGCATGAGAACCAGAGATGAGATGAAACAAAGTTTTGATGCGGCGAGTTGCTATGATCAGGTATGTGTTGCCCGAAAGGGTGGTGGAAGCAGACTTAATGGTGACTTTCAAAAGGGAATTGGATAAATAGTTGATGAGGAAAGATTTGCAGGGCAATGGGGAAATAAGAGAGACGTAGGACGAATTGAATAGCTCTTTCAAAGCTCTGGCACAAGCATGATGGGCCAAATGGCCTCCTCTTGTGCTGTGTGAACCTAGAAACTGGCAGTCTTTTTGAGAACAGCCACAGTGTAGGTAATGTTAGGAGTCCAAAAGGAGGTACGCTATTCTGCGGTTCGGGCTAAGTTCATTGTTGAGGCAGATGATGGCTTATTCTTTATTCGGCCAGGCTATATTTGATCTGGAAGTGCTGGATGCTGACCATGGGCGTGCAGCATGCAAAGCATTCCATTCCATAATGAGCACATCGCCGTGACCATTGTAAAATCCAGACTCCCAACCGCTGCCATTTTCCTTTCTATCTTAATCCATCTCAGGATGTGGACGTCGCCAGCAAGGCCGGGATTTAGCGTGCGCCCCTCCTTGTTTTGTGAAGCGGGTGGTGGGGGCCTACTTCCTGACCCGCTGCAGTCCGTCCAGTGAAGGCGCTCCCTTCTGATGCCCTCCTTGCCTACCAGATCACTTGTGGCCTCCCACAGGCTTGAACATGCCCAGGGTCAGGGGCAATAAATGCTGGCCTGACCAGCGACCCCCCCCAACATCCCATGAACGAGTAACAAGAAAAGCCCCTATTGATTTGTTGGAGTGCGGTCTCTGCCTCACATGGTGATAACTCAGTTCAGTGACTCGCCAGCTGGCATGGTTACCCTACCTGCCCACCACATATCCAGTAGTCCTGAGGCCTCCTGAGTTCTTGGGGCCCATCGACCACTCCCTTAAATCCTCTGGTACAACTTTCAGAAAATCATCTCTTTAACCTTAGCGCACTCACTCATACATTGTCTTCCCTTTAACCTTAATTTTAATGTGCCTCACATTTCTGTCACCAGTTTGCCAGCATTGGTTCTCTTGTTTTTAAATTTACAACAATGCGCTGCTGCTGTGAAAGGAAATAAAAAGACTTGCATTCCTATAGCGCATGGTCCTCAGGACATCCCAACTCACTTTATAGCCAACAAAGTACTTATGGAATGGAGTCACCGTGGTAACATAGGAAAAGCAGCAGGCAGTTTGTGCTCCCACAACAGAAAGTGCACAAGAACTCACAACACAAGTAATGGGAGCAGGAGTAGACCACATGGCCAGTCTAGCCTGCTCCGCCATTTAATACGATCATGGCTGATTTTGGGCTTCAACTCCACTTACCCGCCTGCTCCCCATATCCTTTGATTTCTTGAGAGACCAAAAATCTGTCAATCCCGGCCTTAAATGTATTCAGCGATGGAGCATCCACAAGCCTCTGGGTTAGAGAATTCCAAAGATTCACAACCCTTTGACTGAAGTAATTTCTCCTCATCTCAGTCCCAAATGATCGGCCCCTTATCCTGAGACTTTAGATTCTCCCCTAATCCTGATGTTTTAGATTCTCCGACCAGTGGAAACAATCTCTGCGTCCACCCTGTCAAGCCCCTCAGAATCGTGTAGGTTTCGACGAGATCACCTCTCATTCTTCTAAACTCCGGAGAACATAGGCCCAATTTATTCAGCCTTCATCATAGGGACAACCAATGAAATAAATCAGCAGATCATCCGTTTCGGTGATGTTGGTTGACAGATAAATATTGTGCAGGGGAGGGGGGAGAACTTCCATACTCTTCTTTGAAATAGTGGCATGGGATTGCCTGAGTGAGAAGATGAGGGAGGCTTAACACCTCGTCTGGAAAGTGGCACCTCCAACACTGCAGCGCTCCCTCAGTACTGTGCTGGGAATGCTGGCCTGGATTACATGGGATCAAAGGAGCATGTCCACAGTTACAGCTGTGCTGATTTGACAGAAAGGAATTCATGCCACAAAACCGAGGTATCCTGCAGTTTCTGACCCTAAGGCACAATAAAATATAGAGAGCCCATTAGTCAACACTGAGTGCCACGACCTTGGCATGTGGTACACATTATCTCCAAGTCCCTCAGTGACTTTAAGCAGCACTTATATCAGTATTTAAGTCTGAGCTAAAAGCTGTTGGAGAGGATGTGGGGGAGGGGCTGCCCAAAGCTCTCCGGGTGGCATTTACCTGCACACAGTAAGCCACTTAACAGGAAGCTCTGGTTAAAGGGAACATGCTCTCTTGGATTCAGACTAATTCCTGGTGTGAATAGGAACACATCTGGTTTCTAAATTGTACTGATCCATTCTGGACTTCCTATACACAAGTCCCTCAAACAACAGAGCAGGAGTTTAACACAGTTAAGTGAGAAGGGTGCCCCTGTGGGACAAGGCAGCTTAGTTTACTCATGAAGAGGTGAAGCAGAGCAGCTGAGTACTAGTGCAGGTTGTACCGAGCCTCCAGATATTGCCATTCCCTAAGGGACCCTCTGCCAAGGGATTTGAGAGCAAAAATATTGTGAAATATTCACTGAACAAATACAAACAGTGAATATTTTGTACCCTGCCGTAAATAAATCTTCCTCACTTCTTCCAGCCCTAAGAAGGTACCTTTTGCTGCATTAGCAAGATGTCTCCATAACTGGAGTTGGAAATGAACTAAAAGAGATTCCTCTTCGCAAGCGGCCTCTGAATTTACACTTCTGTCCTATCCAAGTCAGGCACGTGTGTTACTCTGGGATTAGAGAAGGAGGGAGTGGCTGGAAATAAAGGGGGGGGAAAAAAAGCACTTGCATTTTTATAGCACCTAATGACTTCCTTTATATCTTCATTTTTCTTTAAGCACTGCCATGGTGTCTTTGACATTCACATGAGAGAGCAAACAGGGCTACCATTCTACATCTTGTTGATAGGATAGCTCCTCTGATGGTGTGATGCTCCCTCAGCACCGCAATCAGGAGTCTTAGTCTAAATGATATTGTTCAAAAAGTCTGGAGTGGGACTTGAACCCACAACCTCCTGACTCGGGCAGAAGTGTTACGAACTGAGCCAGAGTAACAAATGGAGAGTTGAGGGCTATGAGGAGCTGGCACGAAAGAGAAGTTGAGGCCTGGGGCAGATCAGCCATGATCTTATTTGAATGGCAGGGCAGGCTTGAGGGGCCAAATAGCCTACTCCTGCTCCTATTTCTTATGCTCTTATAGCTGACACTTCAGCCAGACTGACAGTGAAGGGGAATGGATATGGAAGAAGGCAGGACATTGAGAAGGTGTTGGGATCCAGTGCCCTGTTTTACTGGGGCTAAAGGATTCGAGTTGCACGCTTGTTTTGGGGTGACTGAGTTGGTACCAAGACACACAAGATCAGTAGACCGTTCTTAGAAAAAACACACACTGTTCATTTACAAAAGGAACTCAGCAGCTCCCCTTGTGTACTTACAACTCAAAACTCTTTCCTTACTCTTCAGACTCTAACTCAAGACTACTGACTACAGAGCAAGCTTGCGCTACTCCGCTGTTGGGTACCAAGATCGTGTGCTCTTACATTACAACATTTGTCTTAAAGGTATATTACACATCAGATTAATACATCCCTCCTCCTTTACTCAGAACGACATTTTACAATTTTTCTCAAAATATCAAATTATTCACACAGATAAATAATCTATACGGTCAGTCTTTCTGGGGGTTTCCTTATGCATGTAGAACGTCTCAGCTCTACAGCTTCTGATGTTTGACGCGGAACCTCCCTCATTGAAGTTGTCTGAGCATCTGGTTCTTCAGTAGGTACCTGCAAATCTATTTCTTCGACTCTTTCAGGTACAGTCGACCCTTCAGAGACATCTATACTCAGTTCGGTTCCTTCAACAGGAGACATTGGTTCAATCACGAACACTGGTGGAATCATTTCTGGGTATTTTGTTTCTCCTCCTATATGATCCACATGTCTCTGTATGACTTGATCTTCCACTTTCATATGGTAGGAAAGAGGTCCAGTTACTGTACTTATTCCACCATACAGCCATGTTGGTCCTTCTCTAAAATTTTTCACAAATACTTTCTCTCCTACGTTAAACGCCCTGTCACGACTGTGACAGTCATGTCCAATTTTCTGATTTTCCTGACTCCTTTCCACCTACCCCGCCCCCTGCCAAGTTTGGCATATTTAGGCTCAATCTCGATTAGAGACAGCGCTTCGTCAACAATTCCGCAGGTGTGACACCTGTTGTCGTATGAGAGGTGGTTCTATAATGGAAAAGAAAGCTTGCTAATTTAGTCGCTACAGAATCTCCAGATAATTTCTTCAGACCAGATTTGAACATCTGAACTGCCGACTCGGCCAGTCCATTTGAAGAAGGGTGGTAGGTGAAGTTTCCACCAATGCTGTTGAGGCTGGTGAATCGCTGCAATTCAGCACTTGTAAATACTGCGCCATTGTCTGATAGGGCCACTTCGGGTAGTCCTTTGATTGCAAAACTTTGTCGTAACTTGTCTATTGCAGCAGAAGATGTCGGCGACCTCACTCCATATACGTCCATCCATTTTGAATGTGCATTGGCCATAGTAGAAATTGTTCCCATAAAAGATCCCGTGTAGTCGATGTGTACTCGCACCCATCCCCTTCCTGGCCACTACCAAGGGTGTAACAGAGCTGTTGCAGGTAATTTTTGTACTTGCTGACACTGCATACAACATCTCATTAAGTTTTCTATTTCTTCATCCATCCCAGGCCACCATAAATAGCTGCGTGATATTGCCTTCATTTTGAAAATTCCAGGATGTGCACTGTGAAGTTCAGATAACAATGGCTTTAGTCCTTTTGGAGGAACAATCACTCGTGCTCCCCACAATATGATACCTTCCTGGCTGGTTATTTCGCATCTTCTCTGGAAATACAGTTTCATTTCATTAGATTCTTGTTCTTGTGACCATAACATGAAGAACTTGTTCTCGCACTTTGGATAAGACTGGGTCTTGATTTGTCCAGTCTTTAATCTGTCTAGCACATAGGATGAGCATAGGATGAGTCCAGGAAGTTCAATAACAAAATTAATTCTTGAGGAATTGGAACATCCTCATCTTTTACTTGCATGGGCAAACGATTGAGTGCATCTGCGTTTGCAATTTGACTTCCAGGTCAATGAATGAACGCTGCCAAGATCAACACCCATCTTTGTACTCTTGCTGAGGCTATAGGGGGTACAGCCTTGTCTTCACCAAATAGTCCTAATAATGGCTTGAGGTCCATTATGATAGTGAAATGATGACCGTGTACGCATTGATGAAACTTCTAAACACCAAAAATGATTGCCAGGCCACTTTTTTCTATTTGAGAGTACCCTTTTTCTGCAGAACTGAGTGTTCTTGACACATATCCTATAGGTCGTTCTGATCCATCATCCATTCGATGGGAAAGCACTGCACCCACTCCATGGGGAGATGCATCACACGTTAATATCAACTCTTTTTTTTGGGTCAAAATGTACTAGAAGTGTAAATGATTGCAACAACTGTTTCACTTTTGTGAAAGCTTCTTCCTGTGGTGTTTTCTAAGACCCTTGCTGGTTTTTCTTGAGCAAGCAATACAGTGGTGCCTGTTCTGTCGACAAATTAGGCAAAAAGCATCCATTGTAATTGATCAACCCCCAAGAATGATTTCAGTTCGGATGTATTCTTTGGTGCTGGGGTTTCTTTTAATGGCTTTCACTTTTTCTTCAACCATGTGTAGGCCTCGTGAATCTACCTTGTGACCTAGGTAATTTACCTCTTTCGCTTGGAATGTGCACTTTTCTTTTTTCAACCTCACTTCAACCTGCGAAAAACGTTTCAGAACTTCTTCCAAGTTCATCAGATGTTCCTTTTCAGTGAGTCCCATCCCGAGAAATAAACTACTATGTGGGGCAGTCCCTGTAGTAAACTTTCCATGGTTCTTTGGAATATGGCGCAAGCTAAAGATGCACCAAAAGGTAAATGGGTATATTGGTGCAACCCTTTGTGTGTATTAATGGTGACAGACTCCCAAGAGGCCTTCTCTAATTCCAGTTGTTGATTAGCATGACTCATATCAAGCTTCGCGTAGGTGGTTCCACCTGCCAGTTTAACGTACAAGTCTTCAGTTTTTGGTATGGGGTGCCTGTCCAACTTAGCCACTTTATTGACTGTTAATTTGTAGTCCCCACAAATTCGAATGCTTCAGTTAGGTTTGAGAACAGGTACAATTGGTGCTCCCCACTCTGAAAATTGCACTGGTTGTATCACTCCCAGTTTTTATCCAGTTTGGCGTCTACATTTCCTGCATTGCATAACTTCCTGGCCCTGCCTTCATGAATCTTGGTGTTGCCTCTGGATCTACATGAATTTTTGCTTATAGCCCCTCAATCTTTCCAAGTTCGTCCTTGAAAACTGAGGCATATTTTTGTGGTAGCTCTGGTAGCCCATTAATTCTCAGTTCGAAGATTTCAGTCCATTCCAATTTAATTTCTTTCAGCCAGTTTCACCCGAGGAGACTAGGTCCTTCACCTGCTACTACCATCAAGGGTAATTTCACTGTTTGACCTCCGTAGTGTACTGTGACTTTACATATGCCCTTGACTTGTACGTCTTCTCCCATGTAAGTTTTTAATTTGTCATCAGTTTCTTCCAAATTGCGCTTACATACCCCATGATTCAGGTATTTAAAAGTATTCTCACTTAGCACCGTAATGGCTGCTCCAGTATCTACCTCCATCCTGATAGGCCTCTCATTCAGTCTCATGGTTACATAAATAGGTTCTGTCCTTCCTACCTTTAAATTATGTAATAAATAAATATCTGAACCTATTACTACTTCAGGCTTTTCAACGCTGTTTCACTCGTTGAGTTTTTGCTTTTGTCTGAAAGTCTGCCTGATTCTATCTTTACAATGTCTCATGAGGTGTCCATTTCGATGACAGGAAAAACGTTCTATCTTTTTAAACTGTGATTCACTACAAGGTTGTCGGCTTCCGCCTCTGTTACCATTATGCCATGTTTTTTCTGCTAAGTTATCTCTTCTAATTTGTCTGCTAACGGCGGCTGCTTCCTGCTCCTGAGCAAAGCCTTGCACTTTCACGCTCTTTTTGGCTGATGCTCCCCACCCAAATGTAGAGGACGGCGCCATTTTGCGCTCCTCGTATGGCTTCCGAGTCTCGCACTGCACCTTCCGTTGCCAGAGCGATTTCCCACACCTTCTGAAAGCCTAACCTTTCAGACAGTAATCTCTCCTGAATCGCACTTTTGTTTATACCACACACCAAACAGTCTCCAAGCATATCGTTGCACCTAACTCGCAATATTCAGTTCATTGTTTCAGACTTGCCACACAACAAGCAACTGTCTCCTTCGCGGCTCTGTTCCTTGAGTTAAATTTGAACTGTTGCACCGTCACCGACGGCTTGGGCTGATAATGATTCTGTACGAAGTTCACTAAGTCATCAAAACCTTTCGAATCTGGGACACTGGCAAATTTCATACGTCTCACTCCCACACGTGGATAAGAGGATCGCGCGCTTCTTCTCCTCCCCCGCGATGTCATTGGCCCGGAAGAAGATCGTGACGCGTTCAGTGTAATGAGACCAGTCGTCCGAGGTTGGATCGAAAGGCTCCACTCTTCCAAATTGCAGCATGTTCTGAGGGGATTGCTTCAACGATCAGGGGGTAAATTTTTCTTCACTTACAACTACCGTGCGAGGTACAGCCCGGTTTCAGTTCTTCTGATTTCCTTTGTTCTTTTTTTGCTTTTCGCCTCGTTTTTTTCGTGTCTTTTCTTGCTTTTAACTCTGGTCGCCTGTTTGTTGGATCCAGTGCCCTGGTTTGTTGGGGCTAAAGGAATTCAGGTTGCACACTTGTTTCGGGGGTAACTGAGTTGGTACCAAGACTGAGAAGATCAGTAGACCGTTCTTGTAAATAAATAGGATGTGTTTTTTCTAAAAGGAACTCAGCAGCTACACTTGTGCGCTTACAACTCAAAACTCTGACTTTACTCTTCAGACTCTAACTCAAGACTACTGACTACAGAGGTAGCCCGCGCTACTCTGCTATTGGGTACCGAGATCATGTGATCTTACATTACAATATTTGTCTTCACAAAGGTAAGGTATATTACACATCAGATTACTACAGAAGATGGTGGGTGGCAACGAGGAGGAGGAGAGAGAGAGACGGACAAACAATATTGTGGGTCGGAAGTGGGAAATAACAGCATCGTGGGCCCGGATCCCTCCCTCCCCTCCCATGTTCGCTTTCTGCAGGAGCAGGAATCCTGGCTGATTCTTCAAACCTCCCTAACTGAGACAATGAAACCAGGACAAAGCAGCCCCTTGATTGGCACAAATATCCACTTCCTCCACCAACATCCACTTCCTCCACCACTGAAGCACAGTAGCAGCAGTGTGTACCATCTACAAGATGCACTGCAGGAATTCACCAAGGCTCCTTAGGCAGCACCTTCCAAACCCACGACCGCTATCATCTAGAAGGGCAAGGGCAGCAGACAGATGGGAACATCACCACCTGCAAATTCCCCTCCAAGCCACTCACCATCCTGACTTGGAAATATATTGCTGTTCCCTCACTGTCGCTGGGTCAAAATCCTGGAACTCCTTTCCTAAAAGCACTTTGGGTGCACCTACACCCACAGGGACTGCAGGGGTTCAAGAAGGCAGCTCACCACCACCTTCTCAAGGGCAATTAGGGATGGGCACTAAATGCTAGCCTAGCCAGCGACACCTACATCCCGTAGACGATTAAAAAATATTGAAGAATCCCCACTGCTGGCCTGGCTGAGACAAGCTATCTCAATGCAGATGGGGCATTGAACTGAGCACCTTCGTGCTTGAGCTACTCTTTGGGTAAAAACTGACTGAATCACTGCAGGAGCAAATTCCTTTTTAATTGGATTTGGAGCCAGAAAAGACGAAGAATAATTAAAACAGGACTTGCACTTATATAGCACCTTTCACAATCCCTGGATGTCCTAAAGTGCTTTACAGTCAAAGAAGTACTTTTCAAGTGTAGTCACTGTCCTAGGCCCAGCCATCTTCAAGCTGCTTCATCAATGACCTTCCTTCCATCATAAGGTCAGAAGTGCAAATATGCAATCATTAGTGATCAATGTTCGGCACCATTCACAACTCCTCAGATACTGAAGCAGTCCATATCCACATGCAGCAAGACCTGAATAATATCCAGGCTTGGGCTGACAAGTGGCAAGTAACATTCATGCCACACAAGTACCAGGCAATAACCATCTCCAACAACAGAGAATCTAACCATCTCCCCTTAATAGCATTGCCACTGCTGAATCCCCCACTATCAACATCCTGGGGGGTTACCATTGACCAGAAACTGAATTGGACCAGCCATATAAATATTGTGGCTACAAGAGCAGGTCAGACGCTGGGAATTCTGCAAAGAGTATCTCACCTCCTGACACCCCAAAGCCTGTCCACCACCTACAAGGCAGAAGTCAGGAGTGTGATGAAATACTCTCCACTTGCCTGGATAAGTGCAGCTCCAACAACACTCAAGAAGCTCAACACCATCCGAGACAAAGCAGACTGTTTGATTTGTACCCCATCCACCACCTTAAACATTCACTTCCTCTACCACCGACGGACAGTAGCAGCAGTGTGTGCCATCTACAAGATGCACTGCAGAAAATCACCAAGGCTCCTTAGACAGCACCTTCCAAACCTGCGACCTCTACCATCTAGAAGGACAAGGGCAGCAGATGCATGGGAACAGCATCACCTGCAAGTTCCCCTCCAAACCACTCACCATCCCAACTTGGAAATATGTCACCGTTCCTTCACTGTCACTGGGTCAAAAACCTGGAACTCCCTCCCTAACAGCACTGTGGGTGTACCTACACCACATGGACTGCAGTGGTTCAAGGAGGCGGCTCACCACCACCTTCTCAAGGGCAATTAGGGATGGACAATAAATGCTGGCTTAGCCCGTGAAAGAATAAGCTTTAAACAACTGTTGTGCTGTCGGAAACGCAGTGGCAAATTTGTACACAGCAAGATCCCACAAACAGCAATGACCATCTAATCCTTTCATGATGCTGGGTTGGGACACTGGGCCGAACTGGTCTACTGGCCTACCCCTACTGGCCTTCGAAAAAGTGCCGTGGGATCTTTCCCATGAGCTCCCCTGAGAGGGCAGTTGGGACCTCGGCTTAGCGTGCCATCTGAAAGGCAGCACCTGGGTGCTGCATTGATAGCGTCAGCCTAGGCTTTGTTCTGCTTGTCTCTGAAGTGGAACTTGAGCCCGTGAGCATCTGACTCTGAGGCGAGAGCCTTACCTACTGAAGTGGTTTAGTATGGAGGAGTTTCAGTCATACAGTGCAGATGTACTCCATGACTGCATCTGGTCTACTGACACAGACACCAGTGTCTCACATGCTAATTCTTATGGCTTCAAGCGACACATCGGCCTTGATACGTTGCCCTGAGCCAGCCCTGGCCAGTGTTGCACTGCCTGCTGTTGCTGTGGAATGTGAGCTGTTTAAGCTTGCTGTTGTGCCGAGAAAGGAGAACAATTTCCTCTTTCCCAAGACAGCCACCATAATGTTTGACATTCTAGTCTCACACCCATAGTTTAAAACTGTCCAAGGAAACCCACATGGGCTAATATGACCACAAACCCTTGAATTAACAGCCAAGGAACAGCTGGATGAATTTGCAACATGTGCTCTAGATTTTCGTGTTACTTTGGAAATCCTTTCGAATCTCGTCCCTGCACAAGTACATCTGGACAGCAGAATGCGGGCGAGGAACATGCACATGTGCCTCTTTCACTTTTATGTGGACAGTTCTGCGTTCCTCCCACTTCCCCTCTGTATTTCGAAGGCTGTGCACATCAGAGATCCCAAAGCAACAGCGAGCTTGAAGGGCGATGGAAGCAGATTCCATCGTAACTGACGAAAGGGAATTGGATAAATAAAGAAGATCATAATGAGATGGTAAGAAGTAGGAGCAGGAGTAGGCCATTCGGCCCCTCAAGCCCACTCCACCATTCAATAAGGAGATGGCTGATCTGATTGTGGCCTTAACTCCACTTTTCTCCAATTACCCTTGTACAGTAGATCAAAAATCTATTTAATTCAGCGTTGAATGTATTGGGTGATCCAGCCTCTCAGAGGAAGAGAATTCCAGCGACTCTTTGAGAGAAGAAATTCCTCTTCATCACTGTCTTAAATGGAAGACCCCTTATTTTGAAACTGCGGCCCCTAGTTCTAGACTCCCCCACGAGGGGAAGCATCCTCTGAGCGTCTTCCCACAGAATCTTAGACTTGAAGGAGGAATACTTGCAGAGCTGTGGGAAAAGAGAGGACAGTGGCCGGAATTTTACAACCACCCCCCTCCCCAACCCCGGGGTTCCTTTGTGACAGGGCCAGCAAGTCATTGAAATCTCCAATCACATCGGCTGGACCGGAAGATCCTGCCGGCGTGGGGCTGGAAAATTACGGCCAGTGGGACTAATTGGATAGCTCCTTCAAAGAGCCAGTACAGGCACGATGGGTGGACTGGCCTTCTGTGCTGTGTCATTCTATGATTGTAGTTAAATCCTTCCATAGCCTCGCTACTCTCAACCTTTATAACATCCAGCCTTTAATTCCCGAATAACACTGTTTCCCCAACTCCAGCCTATGTAGATCCTCAAGCCTCCATGCCCTAAAACTTGGAAGCCTCCATGCCCTACAACTTGGAAGCCTTGAGAGTCCCACCTTCTGGAATTTCTTCCCTGAGTTCATCCACATCCCTCTTCCTTTGGAGCCTTCGCCAAACATACCTCTTTGACCAAATGTTTTGTCTTTTCCCTCCTGCCCCCCTCCCCCCAAATTTTCCACCTCCTGGGCTCAGTGTCAGTTTTTCCTTGGCACCTCTTTCTTGTGAACTGTTGTGGGACATATTTATACCTCAAAGATCGGCAATAAAGGCAAGTTTTGCCCTTGTTTGGATTCAGAAACAACTCCCGGGAATAATTTGGGAACATAGAACTTAGGAGCAAGAGTTGGCCATTCAGCCCTTCGAGCCTGGTCTCAACTCCACTTGGCCATCTGCCCCCCACCACCCCCATCCATGGATGTTTGGTTCCCTGAGCTTTCATAAAAGCATTGCAAGATATTTTTCTACACTTCCCTATTTTTCTGTTCTGTTAAAATCTTGTAAATGCTTGACTTTGATGCATTTCAGGGAAAGCTAGATACGTGAGGTGTGGGGGGAAGGAATAGAAGCATACGTTAATAAGCTTACATGAATTACGTGGAAACATGCCCTGTCAGTGGGAGTAGTCTCATTTGTAAACATAAACATAAACCAGTATGGACCAGTTGGGCCGAATGGCCTGTGCCATTAATTCTGTGCAGCAATTGGCTTTCCATCTCCTAACTTGCACCAAATCCCATTAGCCCCCTACTCACTGTCCTACGTTGGCTCTCAGTGCCTCTGATTTAATGGTCTCAACCTTGTGCTTAAATCTCTTCATGATCTTGCCCTTTCCTATCCTCCTCCACAACCCTACAATTCCGCTAGGGCTCTCCCTTGTTCTATCATTCTTTCTTTGCATCTCCATCTGTGCCTTTAACTATTTAGGCCTCGTGATCTGGAATTCCTTCCCAAAACCCGTCCACCTCCCTCTCTTCCTTTAAGTCCATCCTTAAAATCCTTGACCAAACATCTGCTCACCCCCGCCAGTATCTTTCCCGGTATAGTCTGACCGGTATCCATTTTGTCTGGTTATAATTTTATGAAGCACTAAAAGTGCTATGTAGACGCAAGTTCTTGATGATTATACAGTCGACAACATCTACAAGTTTCAAAAAAAGAAGAATGGGAATGAATCGATTGTATCCAGACATGTTTTGGAAATCTTTTTGATTATGCTTTTCTTCCATTAACCTTAACATTTAGTACTGAAAATAAAGTTAGTAATGCAGAGAAGATGTAATAAGTACAAAATTCACAAGACAATTAGGAAGGTCCATATGAAAAAGTTCTTTGTGTGGCATGTCAGTCATAACATTTCTGTCAGGGCCTTTTTTAAAATTCACTTATAGGATGTGGGCATCGCTGGCTAGGCCAGCATTTATTGCCCATCCCTAGTTGCCCTTGAGAAGGTGGTGGTGAGCTGTCATCTTGAACCGCTTCAGTCCCTGTGGTTTAGGTACACCCATAGTGCTGTTAGGGAGGGAGTCCCAGGATTTTGACCCAGCGACAGTGAAGGAATGGCGATATATTTCCAAGTCAGCTTGGTGAGTGGCTTGGAGGGGAACTTCCAGGTGGTGGCGTTCCCATGTATCTGCTGCCCTTGTCCTTCTAGATGCTACCAGTCATGGGTTTGGAAGGTGCTGTCTAAGGAACCTTGGTGAGTTGTAGATGGTACACAATGTTGCCATTGTTCGTCAGTGAATGGTGAATGTTTGTGGATGGGGTGCTGATCAAGCGGGCTGCTTTGTCCTGGATGGTGTTGAACTTCTTGAGTGTTGTGGGAGCTGCACTCATCCAGGCAAGTGGGGAGTATTCCATCACACTCCTGACTTATGCCTTGTGCCTTATGGATGAC
This sequence comes from Cetorhinus maximus, assembly GCF_964194155.1. Taxonomy (NCBI): domain Eukaryota; kingdom Metazoa; phylum Chordata; class Chondrichthyes; order Lamniformes; family Cetorhinidae; genus Cetorhinus; species Cetorhinus maximus. The sequence continues at coordinate 14,655,761 of NC_135906.1, read as the reverse complement.
AGGCAGGCTTTGGGGAGTCAGGAGGTGAGTTACTCGCTGCAGGATTCCTAGCCTCTGACCTGCTCTTGTAGCCACGATATTAATATGGCTAATCCAGTTTAGTTTCTGGTGAATGGGAACCCCCAAGGATGTTGATGTTGGGGGGATTGATCGATGGGATTGTCACGGGCGATGGTTATATTCTCTCTTGTTGGAGATGACCATTGCCTGGCACAAATGCTACTCACCACTTGTCAGCTCAAGCCTGGATATTGTCCAGGTCTTGCTGCATTTGGTGCATTTGAGAAACCTTAACGTGGGCAGCAAGCTATAATTCCCAGCATGCATCAGTGCCTCTAAACACTTGACATTTTTATGAGTGAAAACTGGGCTGACCATTCAAAATGCACGCTATGTACTGCTGTTTGTGATCACGGACCCTGAAAACTGAGAAAATCCCTTCCTGGGGAAACGCTGAAAGTAATTAAGAAGTTATTTGAAAAAGTCAAAGCGTGAACTATAACTTTTTCTGAGGAGGCTTTGAAAGCAAAAACCTGTGTATCATAAACAAGCCAATATCTTGGATCTGCGGTCGACGACAACAACAGCTTGTATTTATATAGTGCCTTTAAAGTAGTAAAATATCACCAGGAGCTTCATATGAGGGTTTAAAAGAAAATTAAAGAAATGTTACGTGAAGATGACATAATGCCTGGTCAAAGAGGTAGGCTGTCAAGGAATCTCTTAAAGGAGGAAAGGAAGGTGGAGATACTGAGAATGTTTAGTGAGGGAATGCCGGAGCTCGTGACTTTGGCAGCTGAAGGCCTGGCCGACAATGGCGGAGCAGTTAAAATCGGGGATGCTCAAGAGGCCAGAATTGGAGGAGCGTAAATATTTCGGAGGGTTGCAGGGCTGGAGGAGATTACAGCGACAGGGAAGGGGACGAGGCCATGGAGGGATTTGAAAACAAGGATGAAGGTTTTAAAATTGAGGTGTTGCTCAATTGGCAGCCAGTGTGGTTCAGCGAACACAGGGAGGTGATGGTGGGGGCAGTGGGGGAGGGAAGCACTGGGACTTGGACCTAGTTAGGACTCAGCAGAGTTTTGGATGTCCTCGAGTTTATGGAGGGTAGAACATTGGAATAGTCAAGTCTAGAGGTAAGAAAGGCATGAATTAGCAGCAGATGAACTGAGGCAGGATGGAGTCAGGCACATAAATAGCATAAGATAGTTGGGCATAGGTGGGATCTGAGGCTAAATCAGATGAATGGAAAAAGACTTGCCTGAGAGTTTTTAAAAAAATATTTTGTACCATCTTCATGGTACAAAATTGCATTCCTGATTTCCAGCATCCGCAGTATTTTGCTTTTATTTTTTCCTTCAGTTTCTCTTGTTCATGTTCCACGCCGGAGATTTGAGCCCATAATCTAGGCTGACGTTTCAGTGCAATACTGAGGGCGTGCTGGACTGTTGGAGATGCCACCTTTTGAATGAGACGTTAAACGAGGCCATGTCTGCCCTCTCGGGGGGATGTAAAAGATCCCACGACACTATGTTGAAGAAGAGCTTGCAATTTCTCCTCTGGGGCCCAGTTTACATTCCTCTGGAGCTAACAGAGGAGCAGAGGCGGGGAGAAGAGAGTTGCGAATCAAACCATAAGTAATATAAACTTTAACATAGAGCCACCTACTGAAAAAAACGGCAGCGTTATATTTATCCCTCAACCAGCACTATTAAAGCAAATGATCTGATCAACATCTCATTGCTGCCTGTGGGATCTTGCTGTGTGCAAATTAGCTGCTGCATTTCCTACCTTACAACAGTGACTACACTCCAAAAGCACTTTGGCTGTAAAGTGCTTTGGATGCTCCTGGGGTCATGGAAGGTGCTATATAAATGCAAGTTTTCCTTTCTTCCTGTATTTCTTTGCCACCAGATGAGCATAAATTGTTGCTCCCTTTGAAATTTGGCATTCTTGCCTCTGGCTTGATGAGTACAAGTCAAAAAAAGCTCAGACGCCATGTCTAATTAATTAATTAATCTAATACATTTATTGCAATTCAGGGAATGCTTATGGAAGGTGGGGACATAATCCAAGACTGGCCAGGTGTCCCTGGAGAGGGAGCACGCGGTTTCTTGTGGCACCATCGAGGCCTTCCATGCTCGGTGGGCACCTTGGGGACTGGGGTACTTTATCGACCCCTTTAAGAACATAAGAAATAGGAGCAGGAGTAGGCCATTCGGCCCCTCAAGCCTGCCCCGCCATTCAAAAGATCTTGGCTGATCTGCCCCAGGCCTCAACTCCTCTTTCGTGCCAGCTCCTCATAGCCCTCAACTCCCCCGAAATTTCAAAAATCTATCTACCTCCTCTTTAAATACTTTCAGTGATCTAGCCTCCACAACTCTCTGGGTTAGAGAATTCCAGACATTCTCTACCCTCTGAGAGATGAAATTCCTTTGCATCTCAATTTTAACTGAGTGCCCCCTTATTCTGCCCTAGTCCGAGATTCACACTTTGATTTGATCTCTCTAAGCTTCCTTTAAGATTTTGTGTTTCTATTTGCAGTATCCCTCTAAGGGGTTGCCTTTTAATTTGTCCCTCATTTTGTTAATTTAGTTTACTTGGTTAATCAAAAGAGTCATGATCCAAGACTGACCTGCGGCATGACTAACATCTGTGCCAGCTCTGGGGAATAAGCTATGTTCCAAAGGAGAATGGGAGAACCCTCCCACTTCAAACTCAGTTTATCACAAGTCGGTAGAAGTACCGCAGATGTCCTGCCCCGGTAGGTTCAGGCTGGGGGTCTGTGCTGGGGGGTCTGAGATAGAGCACCTAGGCTTTGTTACAGAAGGATGGGACAACTTGCAAACCAACAGTGGAGTCAACGCACTAAACACCCCTGCGGAATCTGAGGGCAGAATCTTGTTGGGGGTCTCGCCTGCCGGCTGGAGAACCAGCGAGAGACCCTCGTTGCCTCTTTCCAGGAAGGCCCGGTGAGCCGCAAGCCCATGAGGCTGTGGTGAGGCCAGCAGCGGGCCTTCCAGTGGAACCAAGGCCCTGGGGAGGAAGTCTCGCCTACTGAGAGCTGCCAAGCCAGTCGGAGGTCAACATCGCTTGTGCTCAGCAGCGCCGCTGGGAAGGCTGTGGCTGCTGCCGGAAGGACAGGAAGTGGATTCACTCCGTGACCCAGGCATTAAGGGAGTTGGGGGGAGGGGGGGGTGTGGCTCATAGCGGTGTCCATCCCGATGTCCAATCCCTCAGTCAGCTGAGTACCTTGGATCAAGGGAACTCCCTGGAGGCGATAAGCTGGCTGCACAGGTTTACCTGCCGTGCATGCTGCATGGCGACAGGCCTGCCTGCCATTGGGTTAATGCCAGTGGCGGAGGAATGAGGCCCTTAGTAGCCATTAATTGGCCACTTAAGGGCCTCAATTGGCAGGGTGGGGCGGGTAGGTCAACCGGGGGCCCTCCTGCCCAGAAATTAATTCAGGCGGGGGCAAAAAGGTGGCAGGGTTGAGGTAGACTACCATCCTGCCAAATTACATGCCATTCCCTCTTCCAAGCTGCCACTGGCAAGAGCACAGTATTCCGTCCTGAGTGTGAGGTGGGGAAATAAGCATTTAGATGAACTTAATTGAATTTGGAAACCAGTTTATGCTGCATGAGAAAAGGGTGCTGATTAGTTGGCATGTTGGCTCCAGTCGAGGTATTGCCGTGGAGAATGCACCAAGGGAGCTATTGTTCCCCCACGCTTTTGTGTACTTCAAAAAAGGTGCATGTTCCATTTGTTCGACCAATTAGAGTCGACTTGCCAGTGAATCAGCACCCTTTTCTCATGCAACCCGAACCAATTGCTCCCTTTGAAATTTGGCGTTCTTGCATCTGTCCTGATGACTGCAAGATGAAAAGCTTTGACAGGCTGTCTCTCTTTTTCTGCAATACTCAAGTTCTGTACTACCCAGCGGTAACTTAATTGAATTTCTTCCAACAGAAATGAAGCAATATCCGGACTACTGTGAACCAGCACCTGTATGCTGCCATCAGTATCTCAGCACCTCGGAGGACAAGGAACCCAGTCAGTAAGTGCTAATTAAGTGTAAAACTTCCTTGGCTTGTGTTCTTTATTTCGTACCAGTCTCAGTAAACGCATTGCCTTGTGTTACATATGTCACAAAGGCCAGGAAGATGCTTTGTTGCACTGACTTCTCTTAATGTGTCTTTACAGGTGACATCTGGGCTGAGTGATCTCTTTGGCCGGTTCTGATTGCCTGAGGGGCTGGGGGGGAAACTCCCTGGTGTGTTTTTTCCCCTTCTTGGGCCTGGGGTTATTGCCACCCCCAGGAGATTACAAGGTTGTACAGACAGGGAGGAAACAGAGGATGGGAGAAATGGAGAGAAGTGTTTAGTCATGACGCTGCAACTATCATGAGGTGGGGGGGTCATGCTTGCTGGATAGTTGGGTCTTTACCTGCCCATTGTACATCAGCTCCAGCTGCTGTAGAAGTAAAGTGCATAGACTTGGTGCCCTAGGGTTGCCAACCCTCCAGGATTGGCCTGGAGTCTCCAGGAATTGAAGATCAATCTCCAGGACGTGCTGTTGCCGTGTGCAACCCTGGAGACAAATCATTGGGACGTTAAAAAAATTGGGTTTTTTTTTGTCATTTCCTTTGAACATTTCTCCTTACCAGATATAAAAACATTGAAAATGGAGAAAGAAAAGGCTGTTTGACTGACAGTCAAGCATCATCCAATTGGATAATGAGTCTATTTGCTTTCCAAATGGTATAGGAAGGCAGTGCATCACAAGGATGGATGTGTTGGCCGACTAATGGCTGGAGAGTGGGGGAAAATCAAGATGAAACCCCCTGGAATACATTTAGTTGCTGTTGGCAACCCTACCTGGGGCTAAGGAAGGGTAAAATCAACTTCGAGGTCTTGCTGCTGATCTCTTTACTCAATGAGTGTTGAGAATGTGGAACTCATGCCCAAATGGAACAGTTGAGGTGAATGGCACAGAGCAAGTTAGGTAAACACTTGAGGGAGTGAGGAATAGGATATGCTGATGGGTTGATATGAAGTAAATTGGGAAGAGGCTCGTGTGGAGTATAAAAACCAGCATGGGCCTGTTGGGCCAAATGGCCTGTTTCTGTACTGGGAGATTCCGTGCAATTCCAGGGAGTGCTCCACCCTTCGGCTTTCCTAGCTGGCAGCGGGTGATCGACCCAGGACAAGATTGCAAACATGGAGGAGTAAATGTCTCCCCATTACCCGCCCAGATTGACTACCTGGCCAGAATTCGGCGACAGGAAGCCAAAGTGGGATGATCCCCAACAGTCAGTGAGGGTGGGATGGGGAATGTGGGAGTTGGAATTTCACCTGTGGCCTCGGGACTGTTCCAAATGTCTGAGCAAAGATCTGAAGTGACTGACGCTGTTGTCAACTGGGCTGACATTTGAACCCCTGGTCTCCCATCTGTGAACAATGCCGGCTAAGTGGCCCTATTCATGAAAGCGCCAGGTGGCACTGCCAGCCATTAATGCCACCAATTATTGATCCCGTTGAGGGGCACAGTGAGGACGGTGAGCAGGGGAGACGGTGTTCTAATAATGTGTTGGTACATGCGTCATGTTGACTTTAGGGGCTGAGTTTTGGCTTTGTTGGTGGGTGGGGTGGGGTGGGGGGAGTGGGAGCAGGATGTTTTGGGGTGCTGAAGCCGCCCTCAAGGGGCAAACCAGCACTCGTGGGAATTTGTTTGTCGGGGTGCCCCCTGGATTTGGATGAAGACGGGTTCCCTGTCCGATTAAGGGTGGCAGGCGGGTTTCAGAAGCTGGAGAGCCAATCAGAGGCTTCCCAACTTCAGATGAGCACCCGGGTGTAGTATAAGGCAAGTGATGGGAAGACTGTTAAAGTGAGAACATGCCCGCTCAGCCATGTAAAAAAAAAAAATTAAAAAGCTAGAAAAAACAGCCACACCACCACAGCTGGGTGATGATGGGTAGAGGGGGAGGCGGGGGTGAGCGGTGGGCAGGGATAGTGGGTTGTGTAGTCCCTCTTCAGGGCGACCTGTGATTGAACCCACACTCCGGCAGGCAGAGAGGGCCTGTAGGCCTTTCTGGAGCACTGGCCTCCCAACCTGCTGCTGAGTGTCTGCCTCCAGGCAGCTGAACTGCGCCACCCCAACCCCCCACCACCCACCCAATCACATCGAGAGTAGAAAATTCCAGTTGGCCCTCTTTAACTTACCTTTAACAAGGATCTTATTGAGCCTGATTGGCTGCACATTTCGTGGGGGGGGGGGCGGGTGGAGGGCCGCAGGCAACTCTGCCGACCATGAACCCCTCCCTCCCTCCCCCCAAACCAAAATGGCCGACGCCAGGAATTGGTGGGGGAGGTGGAGTTGTGGGTGGGGAGAGGCAGGGTCGGGAAACTGGCTCCACATCCGTCTCCGTTCCCAGCCTTGGCGGGGGCCTGCAAACCCTGCCCGGGCACTTTCTGGTAGAGGATGATGATGCAGAGGCAAGCAGCCAGGCTGCGCTACCGAGCGGCCCTGCCCCAGTGGTGCAAATTCGCAGATCAGCGGTCTGTACACAGCATGCAATAGGGTGTTAACGAAAATGTTACTCTGATCCAGTTAAGGACCAAGGCCCTTATAACCATAACTTCTCCCTGGTTCACCATCAGCTGTCCAAAGCCTGAAGCTTGGCTTTGTGTTCAAATAACCTCCTAATGTCACATAACGCATGTAGTCGACGGAGGAAGGGGAGTTTCCTTTTTAAATTCGGAATCTGGATTGTGCCGCACAATTGGTGGAATAGGGGTGGAGCCCTTTCGCCTGCAACAATGGCCCTGCATGCTTGATGCTGTTGCCTGATATAAAGTAAGGGGTGGGGAAAAGGTCACAGTCATCAATCACCTTGATGAAGACACATGCACAAAATAAATGAGAGTTGCTGCTTCCCTGGATAATGCTGTCTCAATCTGTGTCTGCCTTTCTGCAGGTCGGGGATGGATGAGCGCTTCAGTAAGCAGCACAAGGGTGGCAACGCAGAACCAACCAAAACCTCAGTGACCAATTACACTCTCAGCCTTTGTCAAGCTGCGTCGTGGGACTGCTCGAGCGCAGTAGGCGCAGACTGTGTGGAGAGGCTCCCCCAGTTCCCTACAGCCTCTGCAGACCGTGGCATGGCATCTCCGCGGGCTACCTCAGTACAGTCGAGCGAAAGTTCGCCAAACCTCAGTGGCAGTGACACACTTGACGTCCCAGGTGCGGGCAGTGCGGAGAGGCCCGATCTAACTGGCCAGGTGGTCCAAGCTACTGCAAAGGAGACCGAGGCGATTCAGTCAGCAGCCCCTTTGTTTGCTGCCAGTGCACAATTGCCTGATGATAAAGAGATGCCTCAGGAAAGCACTCCTCGTCAGAATAGGGAAGCCGCGAATGCATCTGTGCTGGCCCAAACAGGGCTGAATGTTATCCCTACGGGGAAGGGGGAGGCCGCTGGTGGAGGTGAAATATCAGCTGATGCCTCCAGCCTTGCGTCAGCGCAGCCTTCAAACTCAGGGGAACCCTCCGCTCTAACCTCAACCTCAGCGGAAACCATAAGTCAGCCGCCGCCAGAGACGTTCGGGGCGGGGAATCTGAATTCGGCGGAAGGAGGAGTGGGAGCTAGCCCTGGCTGTGACCCAGAAGGAACGTCCAAGCAGCTCTGTCTGGCCAGGCACCAGGAGGGAGCTGCCTCTGAAGAGTCAGGAGGATTCGCTGAGCCAGCCGCTCCTACCAAACCGTCTGCTTCAGTCACAAGCAGAGAGCAGGGACAAAATTTGGAACAAGGAGGCAATTACGCAGAACCATCAGAAATAGCCAGCGAAAGGACCCAGTTGCTTTCAGGAAAGAGGAATGAAAATGAGGAGCGATTAGCCAAAGGGGTGGAAGAGTCCAAGAGCAAAGAGTTGCCAATAGAATGCAGAGTAATCTCCAAAGAGACCTCAGCGGCTTTCACCGATGTTGCTGGGACAGAATCAGAAGAAACCTTTAAGACGAGACCGGACCTTTCAAATGAACACAACAAAGTTGCTAAATACCTGAACGTCACTCGAGATTACCGGGTGGACTGTGCCAAACCAATACTGGCACCCGCATCGGGGCTAACGCTGCCCACCATGTGCGAAGGGGAGACACAGTCCCGTGTGGCGCCTGCTGCTGTGGCAACGAGGAATCCCGTGCCCTTGGGCGAACCCTCTCTTTACACGTGCACCAAATGTAGTGTTTATTTCCAGGACAGGGAGTACTTGCACCGGCACATGCTGGATCACTTTGACGGGCAGGCGGAGGAAGGGCTGGCTGGAGGGCTCTGCCCGTTTGCCTGCCACGAGTGTGGCCATGCCTTCTGCGACCCGGCCTCCCTTCAGATGCACCTGAGTCTCCACCAGGAGCGCAGGGCGAGTTTCATGGAGGCCATACAGGAGCTGACTGACCCGTGGGCTGAGGGACACGGAGCCAGGCGGCAGGGCACCTTCGGGGCCAACGCCGCAAAGTTGCCGGTGGAGCACGCCAAGGCACACGCCCACAAGACCCCCCACCCGTGCCATCTGTGCACGTTCCAGGCGGCCACAGCCGAGGGACTTCAGGAGCACCAGTGGCGTTCTCATCCAGGCGGGTTGGAGAAGAGCAGGCCTCTGCGTACCCCGGGTCTCGGAATGCCACCTCAGGCCGCCAAAACGGACCTGCGTGTGAGCAAGGAATGTCCGTCCTTCAAAAGGACTGAGAGTCTGTATAAAGACCCTACGAAACTCGGCCAACCACAGCTCTATCAACAGAAAGCGGGGTGCCCCCCGACGAGATCAGCCTGGCCTTCTGCCAGCCAAGGAGCTGCAAATTCGCATAGCCAATCCGATAAGTGTGAAAGCTCCCCAAGGTTCCTGCCGTCGAGTGCTTTGGGGGATGGCAAGCCGGAGAGCGCATCACTGCCTTCAACCGCAAGAGGCCCTTGTAGCTATGAAGGTGACCGCCCTCTCCTCTTCCAAGGGGACTTGAAGAACAAAATGGCGCTCGATGTTCCAGATGTGGAGAACGCCAAGTTAAGAACTCACTCGGGGCTGGGCTCAACGAAGCGGAGCATGCCACAGAATTCACAGTACAAGCCACCAATAACCTTGCTTGATTACCCGGGCCTGCGAGAAAGTACAGGGACAACCCTTCCCACCTTGGCCAGAGGAAGCTTTGGGTCACAGAAAGGGGCAATCTATTCCTCGCATGGCCTGCAAAAGAAGAAAATGGAGGTGGGTGGAGAACATGGCACCAGTCGAGGAAATGCTCTGTCTTATAGGACAATAGTAATTGACCACTTCTCATCCAGAATGACCAACAGTGGGTCTCTGATCCACAAGGACATCGTGAAGTTAAAGACCAGTGAAGAGGGAACTGCACGAAATAAAAGCTGCCATGTTTCGTTTGATCAGCCAGAGAATCCCGAGCAGAAGGCCTCAGGGTTGACAGGGCACCAAGTTCAGATCGGTGATATAAGAGGTCTTCCTGCTAAGAAAGGAAGGCTGTCCACAGAACCAACTGCTGCCTCTTGCAGGCCTAGAGCAGTAAAAAAGCACACACGAGAGCTACTGGAGACCATCAACATTCCACAAGATCTTTCAGTTGATCAACATCAACAATTGGTGAGGATGACTTCTTTAATAGTACTTGATAAAATGGAAAGCCAATTCGAATGTGACTCTGTCTTGGATGAAAAGGAGTTGGATTCTCCCATGGAACCCTGGGAGAGCCAACCGCAAGGTGAAGCCAGGCAGAGCCAGTCACAACACGAAGCTAAGGAGACCCAATCACAGTCTGAAGGTCGGAAGAGCCAATCACAACATGAAGCTAGGGAGAACCAATTACAGTGCGAAGCTAGGGAGAGCCAATCACAATGCAAACCCAGGGAGATCCATTCGCAACGCGAACCCAGGGAGATCCATTCGCAATGTGAATCCAGGGAGATCCATTCGCAACACGAACCCAGGGAGATCCATTCACTACGCGAACCCAGGGAGATCCATTCACTACGCGAACCCAGGGAGATCCATTCACAACGCGAACCCAAGGAAAACCAGTCTCAACGCGAACCTGTGGCAAACCAGTCTCAACGCGAACCTGTGGCAAGCCAGCCTCAACATGAATCCGTGGGGAGGCATGCACAACGCGAGCCCAGGGAGAGCCAGTGTCAACACGAAGCTGTGGTGAGCCATTCCCATCGCGAACCTGTGTTGAACCAGTCCCAACGCGAGCCCAGGGAGAGCCAGTCTCAATGCGAACCAGTGGCAAGCCAGTCACAATGTGAACCTATGGCGAGCATGTCTCAACACGAGCCCAGTGAGAACCATTCTCAACGCGAACCCATAGCAATCCAGTCTCAACGCGAGCCCAGGGAGAACCATTCCCAACGTGAACCCATGGCGAGCCAGTCTCAACGCGAGCCCAGGGAGAACCATTCCCAACGTGAACCCATGGCGAGCCAGTCTCAACGCGAGCCCCGGGAGAACCATTCCCAACGCGAACCCGTGGCGAGCCAGTCTCAACGCGAGCCCATCTCTGAAGAAAGGGAATTAGCTTCTTCCGTGGAAGCAGGGATAGACAAAGGCATCTTTTGGGAGGTGCCCAATGAAGATCTACCAATAGATCTGATGAAAAAATCGAAAGACCTCTTAAGCAAGAATTTACTACGCATGTTTCCACTGGAAGAAAGAGAATGTCCTTATTGTCCGGATAAATTCCACACAGGGATAGGTCTGGCCAATCACGTACGAGGGCACCTTAAGCGAGTTGGCATCAGCTACAACACCCGCCATTTCATTAGTGCAGAAGAGGTCACGGCTATTGAAAAGGAGTTCTCATTACAAAAGCTGAAGAGGAAAGGTAAATCTGTGTCATGTTGTACATGGGGTCAGATGTAGCCTCTGGCATTATGCCTTTACAAAGAAGTGAAGGGTTACTGGGGTGTGAATGTGGGATTTGGAAAAGATATCGAGGTGGGTGCAAATGTAACGTAGACATTTCCGCGCGATGTTTGACGCAGGCATGTGGGCAAATTGCTAATGTACCTTTTAGATTTGATTTGGGTGAAGGAGGCTTTTATCACATGACGGAAGGTTTTATTCCCATGGGGATTTTTGCCGGTCTGCTTGCTTCCTCAGCCCTGAAGGTCCGCGGCAGCGCTGTGGAGAAGTGCAACCTGTGCGGCGCCAACTTCGACTCGCGGGCGGGGATGTCGAGCCACGCCCGCGCCCACCTGCGAGAGCTGGGCGTGATGACCTGGAGCGCCACCAGCTCCCCCATCGACCTGCTCAACGAGCTCCTTCAGGACCTGGTCCCGCCCAGCTTGACTGACGGCCAGTCCATCCCGGACACTGGCCTCCGGGGAGCCCGTGGCTACAAGCCGGGAACAGCAGCGGCGGCGGCAACGAAGGCAGCAGGGTCAGAGGGGTCAAACCCTCGCCCGCTCGTGAAACCATTCGCATCCGCAAATAATAATTCGCCACCACTGAGAAACAAGGGTGAGTTACACAGTGAGTACTGTGCATGGGCCTGTGAAATTATATTACTAACCTGTTTACCTGTTGCCAAGAGCCCCTGATGTTCAGAGGTTCACTCCTAACTCTTCCAAGGATCTATTTTCTCATTTGTCGCGAACTGCACCCACAGAAAATAAGGGTCCTTTCGCTGAGTTAATGTCTGTCTGGTATGTTACGAAAAATATGTCTGTCTTTCTTTCTCTTGTTTAACACCACGTAGTTACTGTTACCGGTTAAACTCCGATTGCACTGCCCTATGTATTTTTCACCTCTCCATTGTGTCTTTGCTGTGCTGAAGTCTTGCTCTTGCAGAGGGCCGGCAGGCACAGATAAGCTGAATGGCCTCCTTTCCTGTAACCTCTCTGATTCTATACATCGAGCCTTGTCGTACTGTCGCCTATTCTAACTCACCCCTGTCTGTGGACCTCAAGAATGTGTCACTCCTGTGACTCCCTCAGCCTTTCCTCAATCCGCAAGCAATTAAAACACAAGCTTTAGCCGGTCGTCAGCAACCTTCCCTTTCTGACCTTGATGCTTGACCCTGTACTTGGGTTTCTCAGTTAAAGAAAGCGAGTGTTTTTTCAGTTAAAGAAAGCGAGCATGTTTTCAGTTCAAGAAAGCGAGCGTGTTTTCAGTTAAAGAAAGCGAGCATTTTCTCAGTTAAAGAAAGCGAGCGTTTTCTCAGTTAAAGAAAGCGAGCATTTTCTCAGTTAAAGAAAGCGAGCGTGTTTTCAGTTAAAGAAAGCGAGCGTTTTCTCAGTTAAAGTAAGCGAGCCTTTTCTCAGTTAAAGAAAGCGAGCGTTTTCTCAGTTAAAGTAAGCGAGCGTTTTCTCAGTTAAAGAAAGCGAGCATGTTTTCAGTTAAAGAAAGCGAGCGTTTTCTCAGTTAAAGAAAGTGAGCGTTTTCTCAGTTAAAGTAAGCGAGCGTTTTCTCAGTTAAAGAAAGCGAGCGTTTTCTCAGTTAAAGAAAGCGAGCATTTTCTCAGTTAAAGAAAGCGAGCATTTTCTCAGTTAAAGAAAGCGAGCGTGTTTTCAGTTAAAGAAAGCGAGCGTTTTCTCAGTTAAAGAAAGCGAGCCTTTTCTCAGTTAAAGAAAGCGAGCGTTTTCTCAGTTAAAGTAAGCGAGCGTTTTCTCAGTTAAAGAAAGCGAGCGTGTTTTCAGTTAAAGAAAGCGAGCGTTTTCTCAGTTAAAGTAAGCGAGCGTTTTCTCAGTTAAAGAAAGCGAGCGTTTTCTCAGTTAAAGAAAGCGAGCGTTTTCTCAGTTAAAGAAAGCGAGCCTTTTCTCAGTCAAAGAAAGCGAGCCTTTTCTCAGTCAAAGAAAGCGAGCCTTTTCTCAGTCAAAGAAAGCGAGCCTTTTCTCAGTCAAAGAAAGCGAGCCTTTTCTCAGTCAAAGAAAGCGAGCCTTTTCTCAGTCAAAGAAAGCGAGCCTTTTCTCAGTCAAAGAAAGCGAGCCTTTTCTCAGTCAAAGAAAGCGAGCCTTTTCTCAGTCAAAGAAAGCGAGCCTTTTCTCAGTCAAAGAAAGCGAGCCTTTTCTCAGTCAAAGAAAGCGAGCCTTTTCTCAGTCAAAGAAAGTGAGCCTTTTCTCAGTTAAAGTAGGTGAGCCTTTTCTGGAAGGCTGCATTTGTTTAAGTTCTTCTGAATTGTTTGCTGATCATTTCTCGGAAAAATCCTGAAATTGAGGTGGTTCTTGTTGGTTGAGCAGATGTCTTTGCAAGATATTTGCTGCAATAAAAAAATCACCTTCCAGATATTTTGGAGGGAGGAATTTTCCCAAAGGATGTGGGAATAGATTCCCTATCCAAGGCCAGAGGACTCTAAGTACAGTGTGTATGTGTGTGAATCTCTCCTAACTTGTCCCTTTGGCAGTGGACTAGGTGAGTCTTGCGATTGAAAGGCTTTTGTGTATATAGCCTAGGAGGAAGGATGCAGCCTCCTCATGAAGACGGTGTCTGTTTGTATGATCTGTCCTTGTTCGTAAAACAACCTAGCTTGGCTTAGCCTAGTTTATAAGGTAGTCTGAGTGCAACTAGACTAGTTCTTCCAACCACATTTTAAAAGATGCACTGCTGCCCTACCAGCCTAGCCTAGGAGGGCAGCTCCTCCAGACACACAATTCCTGATTTCAGGTGCCAACTGCAAGATCATCGTGCTTAGGATCTTGAGGGGATTTGATAGGGTACACCCCAGGGGGTTGTTTCCACTTGTGGGAGAGACTAGAACCAGGGAACATAGTTTAGGAATCAGAGGTCTACTGTTTAAGACAGAGATTAGGAGAAATTTTTTTCTCTCAAAGGGTCGTTCGTTTGTGGAATTCTCTTCTCCAGAAAGCAGTGGAGGCTGGGTCACTGAATTTATTCAAGGCTGAGTTAAACAGATATTTGATAGACAGCGGTGTCAACGGTTATGGGGTGGGGCAAACAGGAAAGTGGAGGTGAGATCACAATCAGATCAGCCATGACCTTATTGAATGGCAGAGCAGGCTCAGAGGGCTGAATGGCCTACTTCTACTCCTAAATCCTGGGTGGAGACTATCAGCAGATGGTCCTGAGGCCAACAATTCCTGCTCCATAATTTGCGCTTCCGGCCACTCCCTGCCTTTAACAAAAAGAATAAAGGCTAGCAGCAATCTCTCAATCCATTCATCCTTAGTCCTCTGTTCTCCCTAAACTGACCCACACCCAATCTGTCTCTTCTCTTCCCCCTGAGAGCAATGATGTCCCGACCTTCTCACCCTCTCTCTTTGCCTGGATCTAAGGTGCTATTTTGAAGCCGAACAGGGGAGTTCTTCTGGCCCCCTGGCCAATTTTGATCCCCTAACTAAGACCACTAAAACAGATTATTTGGACATTGTCACATTGTTGTTTGTGGGAGCTTGCTGTGTGCAAATTGGCTGCTGCATTTTCTGCATTACTGTAATGATTACACTTCAAAGGTGCTTCATTGGCAGTAAAACACTTTGGGACATCCTGAGGTCAGGAAAGGTGCTATATAAATGCAAATCTTCCTTACTTCCTAAACACAGCCAGATTTACAGTAGTTGCCAACTTACTTAGCCTCCTCAGAGTAGTCATTTGCTAGTACAGAACTTGATTTTGCTGGCAAAAAAACACATGCTGTTGAAGCTTATCAGGACAATTCACAAGAATACCAGATGTACAGGGAACAACAATTTATACTTCATGAGAAGAGAGTGCTGATTGGTTGGCAGGTGGACTCTGATTGGTAGAGGCATTGCCATGGAGAATGCACCAGCTCAGTCAACCTGCCTGGTTTGAATTTAAACAAAGCTTGGCAGTTAACTGTCAGTTATCAGTTAACTGGTGCATTCTCCGTGATAATGCCTCTACTAATCAGAGTCCGCTTGCCAACCAATCAGCACTCTTCTCATTGTTGTTTCCTTTACATTTGGTATTCTTGTGAATTGTCCTGATGAGTGCAAAACGAAAAGCTTCGACAACATGTGTCTCCTCAGAGTATTGAAATCAACCAATGTTCAGCATTGCCTCGATCGGTAATTCAGACAATGTGAGTTCCAAATCAGGGCAATTTGAGATTTTTATATTAAGTCTTGGAAAAATAAAAATCTGGAAGCAAGACTTGATTTCCATAAAAATGACAAGTCGTCAGATGGTCATAATATCTCATCTGGTTCACGAGTATCCTTTCGGGAAGGAAATCTGCCATCCTTACCCAGTCTGACCTACATGTGACTCCAGACCCACAGCCATGTGGTTGACTTTGATGTGGCTACTCAGTTGTACCAAACCACTCGCCACAGATGGCAGCGGTTCAAGAAGGAGGCTCACCACCTTTCAGGCTGTCAGTGCCAGCCTTACCAGCATTGCCTATATCTTGAGAATGGATATTTTCCTTTTTTAAATTATCCATTGAAACGTCCGTTAGGTCGTGAACATTGACTGTTGTAATCTGTGGCTTGTCCTGTCGCTGCTGATGAGTGGCTTAGAGGAAAGTCAGCCTCAGAGTTTCCATTCAAAGCCCTCTGATGAACAAAAGGGCATTAAAACAAACGTAGCACCAAGCCTACATTATAAAGCGCTTTTGACATGTTAAAATGTCCCGAGGTGCTTCACAAGAGAGGTATACAGCAAAAGTCAGACACCGAGCCGCGCAAAGCAATGTTAGGCCAGGCGGCCGATAGCTTGGCGAGAGAGTTAGGTTTTAAGGAGCATCTAAAAGGAGGAAAGAAAGGTGGAAAATCGGAGAGGTTTAGGGAGGGAAGAGGGCTGAGCAGCCAAAAGTTTGGCTGCCAATGGTGGAGCAATTAATATCGGGGATGCTCGAGGCCAGAATTGGAGGAGCACATATATCTTGTAAGGTTGTAGGGCTGGAGGGAATTACAGAGATGGGAAAGGGCCAAGGCCTAGAGGGATTTGAAAACAAGGACAAGAATTTTAAAATCAAGGTGTTTGACTGGTACCTAAGGCTTAGAGTGACTGCTAGACTATTAAAGCTGCAAGAACACAGACGAGGATTACTTCAAAGAGTTGTGAATCTTTGGAATTCTGTACCCCCCCCGAGGGCTGTGGAGGCTCCATGGTTGAGCAAGATTGGGCTAGACGGATATTTGGTCTCTCAGGGAATCATGGGATATGGGAAGCGGGTGGGAAAATGGGCTTGAAGCCCAAGATCAGCCTTGATTGTATTGAATGGCGGAGCAGGCTCAATGGGCTGTGTGGTCTACTCCTGCTTGTATTCTTGGGAGATTATGTAATATTAGCGCTGCTGACATTGACTTTGGCTTGCTGTACTACCTCTCTCCCATTACAGAAATTTGGCCATGGGTTTGTTTACACTACTTGTCCCTGAAGGCAGTGTGACATTCTGTAACCCCAAACGGCTGCAGTTTAGCTAGGGGTTAAGGTGTGGGGCAGCAGTTGTTTGCTCTGGTTGCATGCCAGGGAACAACAAGCTGTCTAGAGGTGGGAAAAAAACTTTTTGAGGTTTTCTTTTCATTTGTCCACAGAAGCATAAATAGAGGGTAGCCATTCATACACTCAGTAAAGAATTCAGGAGGAACCTCTTTACTCAGGGAGTACTTGGGATGCAGAATTCGCTACCACGTTGATTACCTGAGGCGAGTAGCACGGATACATTAAAGGGGAAGCTAGTTTGGAACACGAGGAAGGAAACAATAGAAGGATATGCATTTAGGGTTAGATGAAGAAGGCTGGGAGGAGGATCAACATTGGCGAAAACCAGTTGAGTGTGATACCACAGTGAAGTAAATTGTGCTGAAACTGATCATCACATTAGTTGCACTGGCTACGGCCACAATAAATATGGTTCATCGGTCATCTTGTTCCCCAACCAAGCAATGTCTTGAAAAAGGGCCCCTTTGATGGTTAACTTCAGTCCCATTAGAGGCCTACTGCTTTGCGTTGTCCATTCGACACAATATTGAGATATGTTATAGGTCCAGCAGGTAGAGGATCCTCGAATATGGTGAGATTGGCAGCAGGATCTAACTGGTCGCTGATTCGATACTGGGAAGGCTAGCAAACCAGCAGTAAATTTCCTCAACAAAAACAAAAATACCTGGAAAAACTCAGCAGGTCTGGCGGCATCTACGGAGAGGAACACAGTTAACATTTCTAGTCCGAATGACCCTTCAACAGAACTAACTAAAAATAGAAGAGAGGTGAAATATAAGCTGGTTTGGGGGGGGTGGGACAAGAAGAGCTGGATAGAGGGCCAGTGATAGGTGGAGATAACCAAAAGATGTCCCAGACAAAAAGACAAAGAGGTGTTGAAGGTGGTGATATTATCTAAAGGAATGTGCTAATTAAGGGTAGAAAGCAGGATGAGCAAGATACAGATAGCCCTAGTGGGGGTGGGGTGGGGGGAAGGGATCGAAATAGGCTAAAAGGTAGAGATAAAACAATGGATGGAAATACACTTAAAAATAATGGAAGTAGGTGGGAAAAGAAAAATCTATATAAATTATTGGAAAAAACAAAAAGGAGGGGGAAAATCTGAAAGGGGGTGGGGATGGAGGAGAGAGTTCATGATCTAAAATGGTTGAACTCAATATTCAGTCCGGAAGACTGTAAAGTGCCTAGTCGGAAGATGAGTTGCTGTTCCTCCAGTTTGTGTTGAGCTTCACTGGAACAATGCAGCAAGCCAAGGACGGACATGTGGGCAAGAGAGCAGGGTGGGGTGTTGAAATGGCAAGCGACAGGGAGGTCTGGGTCATGCTTGCGGACAGACCTCCTACCCAAAATCCACAAACAGGACTGTCCCGGCAGCCTGTTCCTGCCCCACGGAACTCATTTCTTGCTATCTTGACTCCATTCTCTCTCCCCTTGTCCAGTCCCTTCCCACCTACATCCGTGATTCCTCTGACACCCTACATCATATCAACAATTTCCAGTTCCCTGGCCCCAACCACCTCCTCTTCACCATGGACGTCCAATCCCTCTACACCTCCATCCCCCACCGGGATGGTCTGATGGCTCTCCGCTTCTTCCTCGAACAGAGGCCCGAACAATCCCCATCCATCACTACTCTCCTCCGTCTGGCTGAACTTGTTCTCACACTGAACAATTTCTCCTTAAACTCCTCTCACTTCCTCCAAATAAAAGGTGTGGCTATGGGTACCCGCATGGGCCCCAGCTATGCCTGTCTCTTTATGGGGTATGTGGAACATTCCTTGTTCCAGTCCTACTCCGGCCCCCTCCCACAACTCTTTCTCTGGTACATCAATGATTACTTCGGTGCTGCTTCATGCTCTCGTCTGGACCTGGAAAAATTTATTAATTTTGCTTCCAATTTCCACCCCTCCATCATTTTCACATGGTCCATCTCTGACACTTCCCTTCCCTTCCTTGACCTCTCTGTCTCAATTTCTGGTGATAGACTGTCCAGCAATATCCATTACAAGCCTACCGACTCCCACATCTACCTCGACTACAGCTCCTCACACCCCACTTCCTGTAAGGACTCCATCTCATTCTCTCAGTTCCTTCGCCTCTGTCGCATCTGTTCTGATGATGCCACTTTCAAAAACAGTTCCTCTGACATGTCCTCCTTCTTCCTTAACCGAGGTTTTCCACCCACGGTGGTTGACAGGGCCCTCAACCGTGTCCAGCCCATCTCCCGCGCATCCGCCCTCACACCACCTTCTCCCTCACAGAAACATGATAGGGTCCCCCTTGTCCTCACTTATCACCCCACCAGCCTCTGCATTCAAAGGATCATCCTCCGCCATTTCCGCCAACTCCAGCATGATGCCACCACCAAACACATCTTCCCTTCACCCCCCCGGTGGCATTCCGCAGGGATCGTTCCCTCCGGGACACCCTGGTCCACTCCTCCATCACCCCCTACACCTCAACCCCCTCCCACGGCACCTTCCCATGCAACCGCAGAAGGTGCAACATCTGCCCCTTTACTTCCCCTCTCCTCACCGTCCAAGGGCCCAAACACTCCTTTCAAGTGAAGCAGCATTTCACTTGCACTTCCCTCAACTTAGTCTACTGCATTCGTTGCTCCCAATGCAGTTTCCTCTACATTGGAGAGACCAAACGCAGACTGGGTGACCGCTTTGCAGAACACCTTCAGTTTGTCCGCAAGCATTACTCAGACCTCCCTGTCGCTTGCCATTTCAACACTCCATCCCCACCCCCTTTCCGATTTTCCCCCTCCTTTTTGTTTTTTCCAATAATTTATATAGATTTTTCTTTTCCCACCTACTTCCATTATTTTTAAATGTATTCCACCCATTGTTTTATCTCTACCTTTTAGCCAATTTCGACCCCTTCCCCCCCACCCCACCCCCACTAGGGCTATCTGTACCTTGCTCGTCCTGCTTTCTACCCTTAATTAGCACATTCCTTTAGATAATATCACCACCTTCAACACCTCTTTGTCCTTTTGTCCGTGACATCTTATGGTTATCTCCACCTATCACTGGCCCTCTATCCAGCTCTTCTTGTCCCACCACCACCCCCCCACTTAAACCAGCTTATATTTCACCTCTCTTCTATTTTTAGTTAGTTCTGTTGAAGGGTCATTCGGACTCGAAACGTTAACTGTGTTCCTCTCCACAGATGCTGCCAGACCTGCTGAGTTTTTCCAGGTATTTTTGTTTTTGTTTTGGATTTCCAGCATCCGCAGTTTTTTGCTTTTATCTTAGTAAATGTCCTCAGCCCGGGACACTACCTAATCATTATCTACACCTATCCCAGAAGCCGATCCCTGGAATTTCCAATGGAGCAGCTCTGTGATGTGTCTGACACGAGAGTTAACAGTGGAGCAGCTGCCTGATATGAGAGACAAAATGGCAAGTCTTCTCAGCAATGAAAACCAGCTGTAAGATGGACATATCCCCTGCCAGGAAATTTTTATCACCAAAGGGTGGGATTTTCTGGCCCCGCCCACCGCTGGGATGGTCCGGTCCTGCCAGAAGTCAATGGATTCTGGCTGGGCCACCGCATCCACAGTGGGGCCAGAACATCCCGGCCAATGTATTTTGCCAATGTGTTGACATGACGAAACATTTTTTACACAGCGTATGGTTACGATCCGGAATGCACTGCCTGAAAGGGCAGTGAAAGCAAATTCAACTGTGGCTTTCAAAAGGGATTTGGATACATACGAATTAGATACAAATTAGGAGCAGGATTAGGTGGTTTGGCTTCTCGAGCCTGCTCCGCCATTCAATGAGATCATGACCTTATCTGATTTTGACCTCAGCTCCACATTTCGCCTACTCCCAATAACCCCTCTTGTTAGTCAAGAACCTATCTACCTCTGCTTTAAAATTATTCATTGACCCTGCCTCCGCCGCTCTCTGGGGAAGAAAGTTCCAAAGATTCACAACCATCTGAGAGAAAAAAAATTCTTCTGATCTCCATCTTATATGAGAGATCCCTTATTTTCAAACTGTGTCCCCTAGTTCTAGTCTCACCCACAAGGGGAAACATCCTTTCAGCATCCACCCTGTCAAGTCCCCTCGGGGTGAAAGCAAAATACCCCGGATGCTGGAAATCTGAAATAAAAACGTAAAGTGCTGGAAAAACTCAGCAGGTCTGACAGCATCTGTGGAGAGAGAAACAGAGTTAACGTTTCAAGTCCGTATGACCCTTCTTCAGAGAGTACATTTACGTGGCCAACTCCTGGGCAAGGTGAGTCCTCTCATGATCCCCACTCGTTCCTCTGAACTCCAATGGGTACAGGCCTAACCTGTCTAACCTCTCCTCGTAAGATAACCCCCCCCGCCCCCATCCTAGGATAAGCACCTGATAGGAAAAAAATGCAGGGCTATGGGTAAAGGGGGGTGGTTGAATGGGACTAGCTAAATTGCTGTTGCAGAAAGCCACCACGGACTAATTGAGCCAAATGGCCTCCTCTACTGTAACTATGCAGCATACTAAGTAGAATCACAGAAAGTAATGGCTGTGCTATCTTACTCTTTCAGTGAAGTGAAATTGGATTAAATCTTCAGCTACATCCATATGAACAGCACACTCCTTACCTGACACAGATGCGCACGCACACACAGACGGGTGCACACACACAAGGGCATGTGCACATGTGTACACACACAAGGGCACGTGCACATGTGTGCATGCGCGCACACACACGGACACACAGATGCGTGCACACACACATAGGCGCACACGCAGATGGGCACACTCACAGACACGTGCGCGCACATACACTCACAGACACACGATCTCCATTGCTTCACCTTTTGTGAATAAGCAAACACATTTCATCAGTTATATTTTTCAGGCTTTTCCATGTTTCCTTGGGTTCAAGGTCACTGGACACTCTCGTGAACTAACCTCACATTTCCTATGAACCAAAGCATACATTTACGAGGCCAACCCCTAGGTGAGTGAGTGAACTGGGTCGAGATTCTCTGGAGTTTAGAAGAATGAGAGGCGATCTCATTGAAAAGTACAAGATTCTCAAGGGCCTTGATTGGTGGAACTAAATCATGGAGGCACAGTCTTGGGACAAGGGGCCAATCATTTAGGACTGAGATGAGGAGAAATTACTTCGCTCACAGGGTTGAGAATCTTTGGAATTTTCTACCCCGGAGCGTTGTGGATACTCCATCATCGAATACATTTAAGGCTGGGATGGACAGATTTTTGGTCTCTCGGAGAATTAAGAGATATGGGGAACGGGTGGGAAAATTGAATTGAAGCCAAAGATCGGCCATGATCGTATTGAGTGGTGGAGCAGGCTCAACAGACCATGTGGTCATCTCCAGCTTCTATTTCTTGTGTTCTTCTGTAAAGATATGAGGAACCAGGGTTCAAACAAAAAAGCCTTATGGATGGATTCTGCTGTAGAGGAATACATTATGCGCCGCCAAGGTTGGTGATGTACAATCCATTGGGCTGTAACTCATTAGACAAATTCATTGAACATTAAAACATATATAACTGTAGATTTACAGCAATCTTCTCTCTTCATGGTAGAGGAACAAGGGTGACCCCATTGTTCCCTTGAATCAAAGACAAAGCCCGCTTACTTCCCTTGTGCTAATCCTTAACATAAAATTAACGCTTGAAACACAGTTGTTTAAATTTTTGCATGGTTGTCCCACTCCCTGGAGTCTTCTAGCTAGTCTGATCATTGCTGGCTTTGGTCTGACGGATTCTTTTGCATAATGTCCCCCGTGACACAACTTCAAATCCTTTGGAAGATATCCCAGAGCAAAGGACATTGAAATGCTCACATAATTACACTTAGGTTGTCAGACATACACAGGATTTGAAACACTGTTTGCCCACATAATTATAGCTACCAAACAAATCTGTGGTGTAAAGAGGCCCACAGGATGCTTGTAGTTGAAGCGATTGGCTCGGTCCATTGATAAATTTGCAACGCTGAACGCTATACGAGGTCGCTATTTAAGGAGCAATAAACTCACACATATTAGGGTCTTCCCATTGCATCCACCTTATTTTGAGGTTTGCAACCTGTGATGTGCGTTCTCCCTGGCCTGCAGGAATAGCTAGCAAGTCACCAGTGTTGTGTGCGTGATGACCTGCAAGAAAGAATGCGACTTAAAAAAATACAGCAGAAAAAAAATACGCGACTTTTGTCATCTCTTTACACTCTTTTCACAATTCACACACACAATTCATCACTGTGCCTGCCCCTCATAACCAGCACACCTTCTCACCACCTCCTTCTCAAGGGTAATTAGGGATGGGCAATAAAAATGCTGGCCTCGGCAGTGATGTCCGTGAGCCATGAAAGAATAAAACAAAATATTTACGTATTGTAGCAACCCTGCCTTTACATAGCGTGAAAGTCACCGTAGTCCCAGAGGACCATAGGCTGCTCTCTCATTAGGGAGAGAGAGACGAGTGGTGGTGAGTTTAACCTGAGGGTCACCACACCTCAGGCGAGGGGCAACGTTGAGAAGGCGGGGCCTTCATGGATAACCACAGCTGGGATGGGACAGCTTCTTTAATGCAGCAGACATCCTAACATTCCATTACTGTTTCCTCTTCAGAATAACTAAACACAGTGGGACTGTCCATTATTTTCCCGGCAATGATTACACCTGCACTGTGTCAGTCTGTTCTGTTCCTAAAAGTCAGCATGCGGGCATACAAGTGGAAACAGTAACATAGTAGTCTGTCTTTCTCTCCTTCGTATGGTTTTAGGAGCAGAAGCTGTCGTTGCGGTTTTAGTGTCAAGTTCCCTAACCAGTCCAATGCCCTGCTGGAGAGCAAGTGTAACTCCGGGATGTCAAGCTTAGGTCAGGGGCAAGATCTTGTTCCATGGTTTGGTCAGGGTTTCTGCAGTCGCAGCCTGGTGAGCTTTTTGTCACTGGTACATCAAGTGGTCACTTCGGCCATGTCCAGCCTGTATTCTATTGAGGGCTGTCCACATGCTGCGGGGGAGATTGAAGCCTGGTTATTGAGATGTTGGGTCGGAGACAATGGACTGTGTTTTACATGCCCCCGCCAAGTGTGTTTCCGGCGGTGGGGGGGGGGGGCATGTAAAATAGGGCGGGTGCCTACACTACCACCTTCCCGCCCAAACCTGAGCT
Source organism: Cetorhinus maximus (assembly GCF_964194155.1). Lineage (NCBI taxonomy): Eukaryota > Metazoa > Chordata > Chondrichthyes > Lamniformes > Cetorhinidae > Cetorhinus > Cetorhinus maximus. Next base: position 14,632,183 of record NC_135906.1, on the reverse strand, counting down.
CACCCCCAAAATTGGCAGCCTGCCTGCCATATTCAAATAGCTAATCAAGGGTCAATTAGTCTTGTTACCAAGCCAGTTGACCCTGATTAGATGCTGCCCACAGCACAAAATGTTTGGTAGGAGTGGGCAGCCAAAATTTTTAAGTAATCTTTTCAAAGGGCGGGAAGGAAAGAGGCTGCACTTTGCCAAAAGGGAGCGCCCCCACCCCCAAGATAGAACCCCATCTTTGTTCCTATCCACCCACAGCCTTAAACCCGCCCCCATGCCCCCCCCCCCTCCCAAATTCCCCCTACCCAAGACTCCAGATTTGCCTGTCCCTGGGGATCCATGGGCCGCCTTCCCCCTCCTCCTCTTGCAGTCCCGGCAGCAGCCACCAATGTGCTGTTGGCGCTGCCGGCACTGATGGAGCTGCCAGCCAATCCGATTGGCCGGCAGCCCTGGAGGGTGGGACTTCCGCCCCAGTGAGAGGCGGAACTCCTACTTGGCCCTTGGTTAGCCCATCTGCAGCGTGTTAGGGCTGGTGTGGAGCGGGTTGGCTCCACTCTGACTTTGCTTCCAGGGGCGGAGAGCTGCCTGCTCCATTCCCCCCACTCCCCACCCACCGTAGTATTCAGCCCAATGTGTTAATTAGGGAGCGTTTTTTTCTGCCTAAGCTTTCCTCCAGCTCTCATCAGTGTTATGGAATTGGAGATGTTCAATTCACGTCCAGGGGGGGTTTCGTAGAGCCATGTGGCAGTTTGGGGAAGATTTCAAAGTCTCTATGGATGGGGAGGTCCAAGTTGAGTAGCATTGCGATAATGTTACTGGACTAGTAATCCAGAGGCCTGGTTAATGCTTCAGATGCATGAGTTCAAATCCCACCATGGCAGTTGAGGGGAATTTAAATTCAATGAATAAAATACTGTACAAAATTAAATTCCAGTCTTGTTAATAATGACCATGAACCCATCTGTTTCACTAATGTCCTTCAGAGGAAGAAATCTGCCATCTTTACCCGTCCTGGTCTACATGCGACTCCAGACCCAAAGCAATGTGGTTGACTCTTAACAGTCACCTCAAAGAGCCTAGCATGCTGGTCAGTTTTATCAATCTGCAACAGAACAGGCACTATGGGTGCACCTACACCACATGGATTGCAGCAGCTCAAGAAGGCGGCTCACCACCACCTTCTCCAGGGCAATTTGGGATGGGCCTTTCCAGCGATGCTCACATCCCAAGAATGAATTTTTTTTTAAAAAATAAGCAAATTGCCTGGGTTAAATCCTTCATAATCTTGAAGATTTCAACTACGGTGAAGGCTTCGCTTTATTAAATCAAATTAAAAAAGCCCAACGACATTTTCCTTGCTTAATGCTTTAAGTAAATCTTTTAATAAACGTTTCTCCACAGCAGTGATGTCAGCTTTTCTGGACTTTCCAGAGCCTTTCATCAGAATTCACGCATGTTTTCCCTCAGTTTGTAAATTTGTCGTGCAGTATTTATGCTGTTCTGTCAGCAGTGCCTGTGTCTCCCAGGTCCATAGCCTGTTCAACAGTGAAACTCCTGCTGCCTCCGGGATTGCCCAGAATCTCCAGGAATTAATTTCCTGGACACTGCCATGAGCCACACTGGAGAAAAAACATTGGGACATTTAAATAGTGTGATTTTTTTAAAAAAATCATTTGGCTGAACAGGCCACATGGAATCTAACCATCTCCCCGTGATGTTCAACGGTATTACCAATGCTCAATTCCCGACTTTCAACATCCTGGGGGTTACCATTGACCAGAAGCTTAACTGGACCATCCATGTAAATTCTGTGGCTACAAGAGTAGGTTGGGAACCCTGCAGCGAGTAACTCACCTCCTGACTCCCCAAAGCCTGTCCACCACCTACAAGGTACAAGTCAGGAGTGTGATGGAATGCTCCTCGCTTGCCTGGATGAGTGCAACTCCAACAATACTCAAGAAGCTCGATACCATCCAGGTCAAGACTTGATTGGCACGCCATTCAACACTCACTCCCTCCACCACCGACGCACAGTGGCAGCAGTGTGTACCATCTATAAGATGCACTACAGAAACTTACCAAGGCTCCTTCGACAGCACCTTCCAAACTTGTGACTTTTACCACCTAGAAGGACAAGGGCAGCAGACACATGGGAACACGATTACCTGCAAGTTCCCCCTCCAAACCAGACCCCATCCTGACTTGCAATTATATTGCCAGTCCGTCACTGTCACTGGGTCCAAATCCTGGAACTTCCTTTCTGACAGCACTGCGGGTGTGCCTACATCCAATGGACTGCAGCAGTTCAGTAAGGTGGCTCACCACCACCATCTCAAGGGCAATTAGGGAGGGACAATAAATGCTGGGCTAGCCAGCGATGCTCACATCCCATGAATGAATATTAAAAAAAAGTTGGAGAGGGAAGAGCACTCCAGGAATATATCCAACTGGAATTGGCGACCAAACTCTTCAAGCAACTCTACTACACTGCTTCTCAAAATGCCATATGTCTCTTCTATTTAGTTATAAGTATCAAATAATTTCCACTGAAAATAAGGACAGAATGGATGATTTTGAAATGGTGACTGAATAATACCTCGTGCAGTTAACCCCGCCTTCTGACTCTTTGTCTTAAGACTACACTTGGGTTTTGACTACCCAACCATGGGAGATTAACCTGTATTAATGAAATGTACAGGTGAAAGAGCCAACATAACAGCCCATACTGGTCTCTGAAGACAGCAATGTGGGTATTTCAGGGTGAGAGGAAACCATCAAAGTTCAAAGATATACTCTGTCTCTCTCATTACTAAATCGCTGTCTTGGTCAGATAGCTAGCCTCTTCCCTCTTGACCAACACAATTTGTTGAAGATAAACACCAGTGTGGTGAGGTTCTGAGCTATTCTTCACTATGCATGTGGTCTACTCTTTGCCAAAGGAAATATACAAATACACACCTAGGAACAGGATGAGGCCATTCAGCCCATTCCGACAATCAGTTTGATCATAGCTAACTTGATCATTATCTCCGTAGAAGATAATAATGACAAGGGATGACCCCAATCCTCTCCAACGTTCTCACCTTGCTTTTCTGAAAATAGTGGGATTGAACTTCCCCAGAGAATCTGCCATAGCTTGGGTGGAAAATCCATGGAAATGCTACACCGTTCTCCCAAGACATCTGGTGGAGTTACTTCCAACTTACAGCAGACAGCTGTGAGAAGCGCTCTGAGGAATGCCAAACCCAGTATCTCTTGCTGGAATAGGGTTCCACGTATATGAAAAAGCCCCCTAGTTCCTTGCCCAAGTAGCCATTCTCCCTGTGTGAGCTTCATTGGGCTGTTCACCATCTTGGGCATCACAGCTGAGGCTAATCCTGCTGTCACCCTACATCTGTGACAAGTCCACTTTCCAGGCAGCGGGTGGGGAAATCACTGGATATTGATCAGGAGCAGACTCTGATTTTTTATTAATATATTTGGCTACCTGTAGCACAATGTTTGATGGTAAGGTCTCCAGGTCCATCCTGGCAGATACCAGCTAAAATCAATGCAGACCAGAAGAAGGATTGAGGCACAAGAAAGGACCTGAGACCCTTAGAAACCCCACTTAGCATCTTAACAGAGAGGTGGCATTTTGGAAAATAAAAGCCCTCCTGTACAATTCTCTCACTCATTTCTGGAAATTAATCTTTGAGGAACACCCAAGCTAGGGGCATTTCTTCCAAGTGGTCCTTTAAGCTTGTAGTTGCAGTCTTTAATATAGAGAATCATTTGGTGTTTGGGATGGGATACACACAGCTGCTGAAAATTTTATTTTTCAGATTTGATTTGAAATACTGTACAAAATGGCTGCTCCGATTGGCAGGCTGGGCAGTGGTAAGTAGATTTCCTTCCAATTAGCCTGAGAAGTATTCAAAGTGACTTAGAGCACTTTATTAAAAATAGGGCTGTCTATTTTTAAGTGAGTGTCACAACAGCTACTTCATGACCTCTCAAAGAGCTTTATAGCCAATAAAATACTTTTGAAGTGTAGTTAGTTACTGTAGGAAACGTAGCGACCAATTTGCGCACAGTGTAATCACATAAACAGTGGTAAAATAACGAGCAGATAATTGATTTGTGATTTTGTTTCATATCTTCACGCACACTTTGTTTCCCTTTGGGGAATAGTGGGAAAGTGTTGGAAGGATTAGAGGGCTGATCATCAACCTGATTGAACCCCGCATCACGAACGCTCCTACTGTGGTCACCGAGTCCTGGAGTGGGGTCTTGAACCCAGAGCTTCTGGTTCATAGGCAGGGGCGCTACCTACTGAGCCACCATACCTCCTGTTTGTGATGTTGATTGAGGGTTAAGTATTGGCCAGGACATTGAGGAGAACTGTAACAAGTATATTGTACAACAAATGTTGGGCTCTAGCCGAAAAATGCAGTTTTCCATTCGCCACAGCTTAGGAGATACCACTCCTGCCTCAGCTTTACAAGGTTGAGAGTTCAAAATCCACACCAGAAACTTGAGTCCGTAATCTAGGCTGGCGCTTCAGTAAAGGACTGAGTGCATGCTGCATGGTCAGATTGCAATTCCACTCCATTTTACTTACACTGGAATGCAGCTGCACATTTCTCACCAACCTTCTGACTCGGGCCTCCTCAGAATAGAGCAGGGAGTTCTCCCCAATGCCCTGGCCAATAATTAACCCTCAACCAACACCTAAAAACTGGTTATCTGGTTATTATCCCATTGTTGCTTGATGGGATCTTAAATTGGTTGCTGCGTTTCCTACAACAGTGACTACACTTCAAAAGTCCTTCGTTAGCTGTAAAGCACTTTGGGATGCCCTGAGGATATGAAAGAGGCTATATAAATGCAAGTCTTTATCTCTCATTTTTCATTCCGTTTCCCCTTTGCTTTACTTTTTGTCCCAGTTCTTCTTTCTCTCTGTCTTGTTCTGTTTCTCTTGTCTCATTTTCTCTCTCCCATCTGTTATTGTCCTTCCTTATTCTTCATTCAGCTCTTATATTTCCTTTTCCCTTCCTCCCCATGTTCTCTCACGTGCGCTCATGTGCTTACCAAGATCTCAAACCTGGAATTTGGAAATGTAGTTCATCAGCGGGGCTCTTGGGGGTCAGCTAATCTTTTTAAAATATTGTTGATTGGCTAAGGGTTGCAAATAATGATCTTATTTCATGTCGCATCCAGTTATATGTTACGGGGACTTTTGTAAATGACACAGAGGCAGAGAGATACACAAAGGTACCTCAGAAATGCTACAGCACAAATAGTTTAGAGAAAAAACAGATGTACTGTCTGGCTACAGACTGGAGAACCCAGATATCCTAAATCACAACCTACAAAGCAGTACATATTCATTATTGATTATGGCTCATTAACTGCAAATTGGAAATACTACATGTAAAAGTTTTACTGTTTCCTTTAAACTTTGTCTTTGCAGTTTCCCTAATTTAGGGGCTGCGTTTATTTTGTCCCTCATTTTGGTAATTTAGTTTATTTGGTTGACTCAAAAAGAGTTATAAGTTTTACTTATTAGCACCTGCCCCAATATCAATGAACTTAGAACCATTTTGCAAAGTTTTTTTAACCACCTGCAAGTGGGTCATGTCATCATGATGAAATCAGGAGGATGATACAATATTTTATGTGGAATATTGTTAATGATACATTCACTGTTTTCACACAGTAAACGCCCTATTTTTCAACATTAATATTTGAGAACCCTATTAAATTGCTGCTTATTGAAGGACCTTACAGTGCTCAAATTGGGTGTCGCATTACCTATATTACAAAACACCTTAAAAAATTGGCTGTCAGGTTGCTTTGAGACATCTGGTGCTCATAAAGGGATGTGATATCAATACAGTTCTTTCCTTCAATGGGACTAGGGTTGCCAACCCTCCAGGATTTGCATGGAGTCTCCAAGAATTGAAGATCAATCTCCAGGACACTGCTGTGTGCAACCCTGGAGGAAAATCATCGGGACATTCAATTTTTTTTTGTCATTTTATTTGACCATCTCGCTATCAGATATAAAAACATTGAAAAATGGGGGGAAAGGCTGTTTGGCTAGTAGTCAAGCATCATCCAATTGGGTAATGCATCTTTTTGCTTCCCAATTGGCATAGGAGGTCAGTACATCACGAGGATGGATGTGTTGGCCGACTTATGGCGGGAAAGGGGGAGGGGGAAAAGGAGGGGGGAGGGGGAAAAGGGAGGGGGGAGGGGGAAAAGGGAGGGGGGAGGGGGAAAAGGGAGGGGGAGGGGGAAAAGGGAGGGGGAGAGGGAAAGGAGGGAGGATGGGGAGGAGGGAGGGGAGGATGGGAGGAGGGAGGGGAGGATGGGGAGGAGGGAGGGGGGATGGGGGGAGGATAGGGGGGGGAGGATGGGGAGGAGGGAGGGGGAGGGATGGGAGGGGAGGGGGGAGGATGGGGAGGAGGGAGGGGGAGGATGGGGAGGAGGGAGGGGGAGGATGGGGAGGAGGGAGGGGGAGGATGGGGGAGGAGGGAGGGGGGGGGAGGAGGGGGGAGGAGGGAGGGGGAGGATGGGGAGGAGGAGGGGGAGGA